>NC_056749.1:505101769-505139269 GCF_019279795.1 Protopterus annectens
TCTGTTCTTTTACAACAGAAAGGGCTTGTCTAAGCTATAGGTATTTCACTAGAGTCTTGGGGAGCTGTCATCATCTGAATGTTTGCCAAATATATTTGTGCTTGTTTCCTGCCTTTCCTGTAACTAGTCTAGTCCAAATACAGATTTGCTATATCCAGGACTGTTTGTAAGCTTCTGAGCAGTGCCATAAAGTCTGCTCTTCAATTTTCCCTTTGATCTGCTAGTTTTCTCTTCTCCAGCACTTTTACTACCTTATTAGTCTAGCACTTTACCAGACTTCTTTTAGTAATTATTGTAACACACAAAAATGCTACCAGCACAAAACCTTCTACAAGGAAACAGCTCCAATACTTATTAATAATGCTCGCCCCTCCAGGCATGTCTAAAGGTCAGTCCCTCTGCTTTCTCCTAATAACCTGGTGAACTTGAGCATCCTGAAGCAATTTAGCAACTACCTCATATACACTGACAACCCTCTCTTCTTACCTCACAGCACTCAGACTTGCAAGAGATGCACTTAAATATCCAAACTGGAAGCCACACACTCTCCAGACAAGACTGGAATAGTTGGACAAGAGGAGAAGGTCAACTCCAGCACCACACCACATGGAACACACAGCCCTCCAGAACACACACCAGCACGGCCTTCACATAAAAACACAAACCACACAACCACCTTCACGGAGGCTCTCAATAAAAATATACCCAAACAGCAGAGGCCTCCAAGGCAGAAATGCACTTGACCACCACAACACAACACTAATCACGAGACACATAACTCTCTTAAACAGTGTGCCACTCAACCAAAGCCAAGTCAAAACAGCATGCCCAACACACTAGTCAAAGGTGACTCAATAGTGAGGCACACTGATATCCCGCTCACTAGGTTGAATGAGGAGAAAATAACAGTCAGCAGCCTGTCAGGTGCCATGATCATCCACATAACACAGGCACTGAAGTCCCTCAACAACAGGTACAAATATGACTCTGTCATTGTACATATGGGTGTGAATGACCTGAGATGTACCTACCTGGACTACATGAAAAAAGACATGGAGGAGCTCTCGGATTATGTAGCTTAGTTGGGTATGACCCTAGCCCTGAGCAGCATCCTACCATCACCCAGAATGATAAGGCAGTGCAAGCAGAAAATGATTGATTTCAACAACTGGCTAAGTTTCTGGTGTCATTCCAAGAGGATCCAGTAGCTGCCTGGGATGACATGATTGACAGACCTCGATGCTTTGCCAGAGATGGCCTGCATCTGTCACCCCTGGGCTTCCAGATACTGGCCAAGGCTCTTGCCACCCCTAGAGTGTCATTTTAGGCTGTGTTTCAAAGACCAAATTACCACCGTAACAGCTACAAACAAATGCAATCTGAGGGTCATGCTGCTCAATGCGAGAAGTCTAAATCTCAAAATTCACTTGCTAGAAGCACTCTTAAAATGGAGAACATCAACATTTGTGCTGTAACAGAGACCTGGTTCAAAGCAGCAGAAAGCATCCCTGCACTACCAGGCTATAACTTATTCCACACCTTTCGGTCCCAGAACTTGGACCGAAGCTGCAAAGGCGGCGGTGTTCCCATATAAATAAAGGATGCACACACCTCCAGACTGGTAGCCCAACATAACGCATTGGAGATACTTCAGGTGCAGCTAAGTAACATTGGTAAGACAGCGATTTAGGTCATAGCCTGCTATAGGCCGTCAACCATGTCCCATGACTCACACTCCACGTTCTTAAGCACCCGGGAGAATATTAGGGTCCAAACTAACACACTCATACTGGGTGACTTCAACTACCCCTCCATTAACTGGAAAAACTACTTATGTACCACTACACTTGCCCAGCCTTTCCTGGAATTCATTACTTCCAGTGTCCTGGACCAGCTTGTTCTTACCCCCACTAGAGGTAACATCCTTGACATGGTCATTACTAACATGGGTGACCATGGCTCTACACCAGTAGTACACTCCTCCCTGGTTAGATCCGACCACAAACTAATCACCTTGGAAATCCACATACCTCCTACCCCACCTCCCCCTGCAAAGGTAACCATCATAAAAAACTTCCCCAAAGCTAACTCTGGGCTCCTAAAAACAGAGATGGCTGACTTCACGGCACCCATGCAAAAAGAGAATAGTTCCATGGCCACCAAATCATACACCAATGCACTGTACGAACGCATACACAAATTCATGGATCTCGCCATACCTAATAAAACCAAGACACTCTCCTCCAAAAAAAGGAAGTCAATCTAGCGGTCCCCTGCCTTGAACAAACTCTACAACAAAAGGAGGAAACTGATGTGGAATAAGGTGAAGTCCAAAGACTGGAAAAACTCCCTTATCAGCCTCAACAAAAAGTTGAGATCCCTCATCAAATCCTCTAAAGCTAGCTATGAAAACAGAATTGCAAAGATAGTAAAGACAACCTCAAGGCCTTTCTATAATTATGCAAAGAATCTCCACGGCAATACCCAGATTTTCTCTGAGCTACTGCACAATGCTACCTCCTATACTGAGCCAACAGATATTGCCAATATACTGGCTGACAGATTCAGTGCCAACTTTACCCCTCTCAACCCCCAAGGACCAATCACGATACTAGCAGATTGCCAGGCACCCAGTATTACTGATTCACAGATTAAAACCGCACTATCCAAGTCCAAGAAAACAGCTTCTATGGGATCTGATAATATCCCTGGCTGTGTTCTACATGAATTACAGAGTAAACTGGCACCACACATGTGTGTCCTGTTCAATCACAGCCTCCCCCTCAGGCTTTGTCCCTACAGAATGGCACACTGCTGCAGTCATCCTTCTCCACAAGACTACAGACCCTGGGAACTATTGCCCCATTAGCCTGATATGCAAAGCTATGGAATGCATCATCATGGACCAAATAAAAAATGATATAGGAACTCTCCAAACTCTGGATCCCACATAGTTTGGTTTTGTGAAGGGCAGATCATGCCTGCTCAACCTGGTCGACGACTTTGAATCAGTCACCAAAGCTGTGGGTGAAGGCAAGGTGGTTCATACAGCCTACCTTGATCTGGCCAAGGCCTTTGATACCATTCCCCACTCAGGAATCATAGAAAAACTCACTAAGCTAGGCATCAACCCCTATATCACTAGGTGGGTTGCAAACTGGCTCACAGATAGAACCCACAGTGTGAAAGTAGCTGACTTCAACTCAGACTGCCAACCAGTCACTGGTGGAGTCCCACAGCATTTCGTCCTGGGTCCTCTCATATTTGATATCTACTTCTCTGAAGTCCAGGCCAACACGAAGGGAGTCTGACTGACAACATTCACAGACAATTGCAACTTGGGAGCTGCTATTAACTCCCCATGTGATGTTTTCATCCTGTAAAAAGGACTCACTGAGACCAACAACTGGTGTCAGAACCATGGCCTTAAGCTCAATGCCAAAAAATATGTCGTCATACCCTTTGGGATAAACTCGGTCCCCATGAATTACCACATTGATGGTAGTCCACTGAACACAGAAAGCATTATAAGAGATCTGGGAACACAGGTTGACAGCAACCCCTCTTTTGACCACCACATTGCCACTGTGGTCAGAAAGTTCTATGTGGCACATCTCATTACTAAGGGCTTTCCACCCAGGAAGAAGGAGGTCATTGTCTCCCTCTACTCTTGCCTCATTAGGCCAATCATTGCGTACAATGCCCCATTTGGCATATACCTCACTAGACACCTACAACAACTGGACAGGCCACAGAAGTACCTAGCAAACATGATCCTAGGCCTTAAACAGTTGCCCTATATGGACAGACTCAAAAAAACTCCAGCTATTCTCTGTCTCATATCGCCTACTTAGAGGTGATCTCTGCTTGACTTACAAAGCCATGTCTGACCCAGCTCTGTTAGAAATGCTACATCTAAAGAAATCCCAATCCCTCCGCACCACACACTCCAGAGACCTCAACCTCATTATTACAATCGACAGAACATGCTGGAGGGACAGGTTCATAACCCAGAGACTGCCCATGCTATGGAATAAGCTTCCCATACATGTCAAACAAAGCACCTCACTGGCCCTCTTCAAGCAAAATCTTGGTGAGTGGATGGGAAATAGAAAATTCACCCTGGGGATTACTCCATTGGCACTACTTGACAGAGAGACTGGGAACTAATGTCAGGTGGCACAGAGCCAGGGTAATCCTATGGGCTAGGCTTGTAAAGGCTCCAGGGCCATTAGTCTAGTACACACCTATGAACCTATATATAACCTGTACACTGTGATAAACATTGCATAAGTTCTGAACAGATTTATTTTATTTATTTTATTTTACATGTGTTTACAGGAAAAGTCCATCTGGATAAGCTGTTCTTTTTTCAGCAGAGCCCTAGGGAGAAAAGCTTCAGCACTAAAATATATAGAGAGGTTTACAGTAATAGTACAATTTTACAGATTCACACACAGTTTCATTAGGAAACAGACTTGCCACATTGTATCAGATCAGTAAAACCATACTATTATTCTTGGATTCTAGTGCAGAGTGTAACAACAATCTTAGACAAAAAGATAGAGTACATCTTAGATAGGATTTTGATGGAAACACAGACAGGGTGGAATTGCAGGAGGTGTTAGATATTTTGAAGTAATGGATAGGAAGCTATGGGAGGCTGGTTGGCTAAAGGATATTTTTCTTAGCTTGTTCTAGAAGAAGGGCATATCCAGGTTTTGTTTAAATGTGAAATTGTGAAGAAGAGGTAGACGGAGGAAAAGCAGACGGTTAATACAAAGAATGACCTGAAGAAGGCAAAGAATGTCAGAGATGCTGATAGCATAAAAAGGAAGAAGGTCGGAAACCAAAATGTGTCTTATGCAGTGATGAATTGAACAATCAGGGGTTTGATCTGCATCTCTGAGGTGGACAGTGAGAAATCATCACTGCAGAGTTGCTATCTGGCTTTAGCAAGTGGTTAGAGTAACCCAAGAATTACTTTGTTTGTCTGATGGCTAACTTGGTTCATCTCCACGAGATGATTATGTGGGAAACAACATTAAACCCTTTGTGCTAATGTGTATTCTGTGTTTGGAGATACAGGCTAGAGTTACTACTAAGATCAAAATCGGTGCTTGTTCTATTGAGGACATCCCGTCATGCTACCTTCTTTCTACCTATGTTTTGTGACAAATAACATGACTTTATGTGGTCTACTACAGCTGTTGGCCTAGCTTCTGTGTCTGTCATATCTGGTTTGCCACTTGCAGTGTTTACATATAGCTCCTGATGTTTGTCAGTAAAAAAAAAATGTCCATCTCTGGATTCATTTGATCAGTTGACCAAGAAATCTCAAATCAAGACTCTCACTGATTGGAAGAGTAACACAATGTTAACTCTTCCCATATGAGCCAGCATTCTATCATAGTCCGGGGAAAATGCAGTTGGATAAAGCCTCAGGAATCTATGAGCTCTGTAAAAGTGCCTAATGCAGGGATCTGTGGGAGGGTCCCTCATAGAAATCTAAGATGTTGCTGGAACACTGTGAGATATACACATCTAAAAAAAATCAGGTGCATGAAACATCAGACGAGTGCACAGAATAAAATATAAATAGCAGCAACCAAAATAATTTCAGCACTGATGATGCCAGTGGGGAAAACTGGTTTGCTGTTTGATTTTCACTGCATGTGGCCTGGTCTTTATTTTAAATATACATGTGCCTAGTGCCAAAAAGCATTGTCTTTGTCTTAGAGAAGTTTAGTAGTAGCTGTTTTTTTCATTGAGCCATCGAATAAGGGAATGAACATCAGCCTGAAGTATGAGTTCAAGAGAAGAAAGAGAATGGTTGGAGTGGAATAGGACCTTGTCATCAGCATAAAGCAAAACAGCAAGATGGGGTAAATCAAAAGAGAGTTTAATCTAGATACAAAAGAGGAACAGTGACGGAAAAGATCCTTGTGGGACATCTTTCTGCAGAGGGACTGATATAGAGGTAGATGATCTCAAATTGACTGAGAAATGGTGGCTGGAAAGGTAGTTTTTCAACTAGGAAGAAACCAAATGCTATGCCCGTAGGTAATGCACGACCAGACCAAATTACAAAACAAACACAGTTGGCCAACAAATGTAACAGATGAAATCAGCCCAAAATATAAGTAGATAAAGCGATTTTATTGTATAAAATAATAGACCGGTTTCGGCAAAAATATGCCTTCTTCAGTGTTGGAAAAAACAGACTTAAATAATACAATTGAACATGCAAATAAATAATTTTAGCTTACCAATGAACACACTGATAAGCCAATACTCATGAATAATACATGAAAATCCAAAACATAGTAAATCTATGAGACCAAGCTAATATATTGTAATGTTAGAAATAATTCATCCTTTAGAAACTACAAACGCTGAATACAGCAATAATGTAAATATAATTAAGGTATGTACAAATGCTCATATATATTTTTTTATATATACAAAATATGTCCAAACATGAAATATCAATATAAACTCCATTGTACAAAATGCACACCAGTAGGCACAAGCTTCCCTACTGAAATAATGCATATATATTAGGCATATGTTTACTGTGATATACCAACATGTATGTACAATATTGTGAGATATGAAATAAAAAAGGAAATTGTACCATACTTGGTGCTCATGAATGGTGATGTAGAAAATATGTTTTGTTCATCTTAAAAAAGTGGTTAAAGATGATCATTGAGTCCAGGTAAAAAGAGTGCACCCAACCTTATTATCCAGTATTTTTCCTTTTGATCCAATATGCCGTGCCACCCTAGTGTATTGCTACGGTCGCCAACTATTCTGTTAATGATCATGAACCTAAACTGAGCTTGTTGATGTTTGGAAACATGTCTATATAGGGCATTAGTTTCCTTTTTGTTTTTGATGTCACTTCGATGTTCATTTATGCGTGTTCTTAATGGCCTGGAGGTCTGGCCAACATAAAATGCCCCACAATGACATGAGGCCAAATAGACAACCCAGTTGCTGCTGCTGCAATTACCAAATATTTTACACTCATAAACTTTGCTGGTGTTACGACTAGAAAAGTGCTTGGACTTGGTAATCTGTTTGCAGGACCCACAATGGCCACATGGAAAGGTACCCAACAACTCATGTCCTGTTATAGTTAGTTGTTTATGGATAGCTCCTCCACTTCCAATGTGTTTATAATGTGGAAATAAGGAACCCAATGTTTTCCCTTTCCTATATGAGAATTGGCATTGTTCTCCCAAAAAACATCTGAGTTGTTCATTGGCCAAAAGAATATTCCAATGTTTATTTATGATGTCCCTAACAGCATAATAGTTCCTGCCATATGTAGTAATAAACCTGATAGTAGAAGTTCCTGAGTCTTCTAGTGGAATCTTGTAATCCAACAATGTTTTTCTGTTCAAGTGGGATGATCGTGTCCATGCATTGTTAATGTCTTCAAGTGTATACCCTCTGTTAACAAATCTATGACAGAGATCAAGACTGGCAACATCATAATCTGTTTTGTTGGAGCTAAGGCGTTTCATACGCATAAATTGTGACACCGGGATATTCCTGATGGTATAGTGTGGGTGCATGCTTGTAGCATGAAGTAAAGTGTTATATTGGGGGTACTTGCGAAACACTCGGGTAGTCAAAGTATGATCTGGATTCCTAGATATTGTCACATCCAGAAAATTGATGGTTTGCAAATCAGAAGTGATAGAGAATTCAATGCCCCAGATGTTATCATTTAAATATTTAACAAATTCCTGCAGATATCCAGCATCCGCACGCCATACCATCCAGCAATTATCCAGGTACCTACACCAAATGTCCATTTCAACCAAATATATATTATGGGAATCCTCATAGATCATACATTCCTCAAAAAATGCCATGAACAGATCGGCGTAGATAGGAGCAAAAGAAGCCCCCATAGCTGTACCTTGGAGCTGCCAGTAGCATTGGCCTTGAAAATAGAAGACATTTTTGTAGAGTACATGTTCTGTCATGCAGATAAGTAATGTGTTGAACCCTGGTGTATATAGTTTTTCAACTAGGGCACTGTGTCATCATAAATGCCTGTTTCAGTGAAATGGTCTAGGAGAACTGTGTGCTCAACAAGATCAAAAGCTCTGGTAAGGTCACTAAAATTGTTTTAGTAATTAGGCTGTTGTCCATTCCACGAAGAATGTTGCTCTGTATCCAAATAGTTGTGAATGTACTTGACCAGACCAAAACATGTGCTGCTTTTAAAACAGAAGGTGGCACTAATTGATGTATTGACTAAGTTGCAAATAAAGTAATTTTACCAGAATTTTTCCTAAGGTAGGGAGAATAGAAATCAGCCGAAAGTCTGAAGGACTGGGTTTCTTATCTAGAGAAGTTTTACAGTGGCATTCTTCCAGATACTAGGCATAAAAATGAAGAGTAATACATGGGTTGTAAATGTGTTTTAATGGGGTTATGATGTTGTCTCTATAGTGATAAACAGTGGGAGAAGGTTGTCACTACTGGGGGGCTATCAATTTGAATCTGTTCAAGCAGAGGTTAGATATATTGATGTGATAGTTCTGAAGTAGAAGGAGAAGAAGAAGAAGATCTAAAATCTTTGAAAAATGTCTACGCTCCCAACTTTTAAAATACCTACTCCAAAACCAACTTCTCTCACCTACCCTACTTGGTTTCTGGCCTGGCCATAGGATTACAGCAGCCCTTATACCATTCATAGAAATAATATATCAAGCTCAAAATTCTGGTAAACGTGTATCCACACTCTTCCTTGACCTCTCCAAGGAATTTGATACAGTTTCCCATTCTCTACTTCTCACTAAAGTGACAAAACTTGGTGTCACCCCCCCCCCCATTATATTAGTTCACTAGCTACTTTACAAATCGAGAACAATCCACCAAACATTACAACACCTGCTCAACATTTCTAAATACATCTACAGGCATACCCCAAGGCTCCATACTAGGGCCCCTTCCTTTCAGAATATTCATTAATAGCTTCCACTCTTCTCTCACCAATGGGTCAGTAATACAATATGCAGATGACTCAACAATTATTTGCACTGCCAGCTCTATGTCTGAACTTAAATCACTTACCCAAGACACCTTCTCATCCACTGAAACCTGGAAGGCTAACAGCAATCTTGCCCTTAACCCCAACAAAACTAAGCTTTTACTGTTTACCCCCAGAAAAACTACTCTCTTAAATGAATCTGAATTCACTATTTACTCTTAAAAATAATACTAGCATAGAAGTATTCTCCCACTCAAAACATTTAGGGATCACCATAGATGAAAACCTAACTTTTGACTTGTACATTCACAGTATTGTCAAAAAGAACCTACAAAAACTGGACACCCTCTACAGGCATAAATATTTCCTAAACCATTCTTCTAAACAAATCATTGCTTCAACATTTTTCTTGCCTTCCTTCCGGTGTGGTACTATGCTCCTTACCAACATTCTGTCCTCTCAGAAAATAAACATTGAGACTTGTTATAATAAAATTGTTAAGTTTGCAACCAATGCAAAATACTATTCCCATCACTGCTCCTGTCTTCACTCATTGAAATGGCTTGAACTTCGATATTACCTCACATACTTACAACTAACTACAGCACAAAAAAATCATCTATAAGCTTTCAAGCTGCCCAGCCCTCTCCCCAGTGCTAACTCTGTACCAACTGAACAGACCGTTCCGATCCAAAAAAACAATTTCCTCTTAGAGGTAGAAAAGAACAAAACTTCCAGCTTGTTAAATACTTTACGCCTACACTACAGCCAGACTTTAGATCTCACTCCCATCATCTGTTAGAACAATTAGCAATGCTTCCTCCTTCAAAAGGTCTCTATGCCATCATCTCTCCACCTTGTGGCAATGTTCCTGCACCTCCTTTCAACCCTCTATAACCTGAACTCCTCTACAAAACTTTTAACCTACACTTAACCTAATCCAAATACATGTACACTATAAAAGAATCAAGTTTTACATCCACCTAAATAACTATACTTCCCTAGCTTTTCCATGCTACTGTGCTCACACTAATACTCCCTCGTATTCCTCTATTACACTCACTGCTTCACATTAATATACTATCCTTACACTAGTACTTACACTAATGCTCCTGCTTATTCCTGTATCACACTCGCTGCTGCACATTAATACGCTATCCTATTGTTGCCTCACAGTAAGACGTTGTCCTGTTTGATTCTCAGCTAGAGCGTCTTCTGTGTGGAGACATGGGTGAACTGACGTACCTTCATTGAGGGTTGTGCATCAGGGCCGGCAACTCGGCATGTAAAAATCTACTGCCAATCATTAGCGGACTGGAGTTCCACTGTGGTGACCCCTAACTGGGAAAAGCCGAAAGACACAACACAAGACAATGGGCAAAACTGTACATCAGTATCCTTATTGGAGAATGGGTTTTCTCCAGCAGGGTATTAATGTGCAATTAATGCCTGCTGAAAAACGAGTCTGCCACTACACGGCAGCTTATCAAGCCATCGTGGAGTTCAGACTGAGAAAATGGAACGGACACCATTATTTTACACTCACTAAGCAGCATTTTCACTGTTTAGTGAGTGTAAAGCATAAAAAAGAAGACAACAAAAAAGGTAGTGTGTGTCTGTGTGTGTGTTTGTCTGCGTGTGAGTGTATGCGTTCATGTCAGTGAAAGTGACAGTGAGCAAGCCATTATTTTACACACTTTAAGTCATGCTTTTGATGTTTAGCTAGTGTAAAATAAAAAAAAAAATAATACAGCGTGTGTGAGTGTGTTTCTGTCTGCATGAATGCATGCATGAAAGCAGAGAAGACTGTGTGTTTGTGTGTGTTTGTGTGTGTGTGTGTGTGTGTGTGTGTGTGTGTGTGTGTGTGTGTGTGTGTGTGTGTGTGTGTGTGTGTGTGTGTGAGAAAGAGAGCTATGGAGAAAGTAAGAGTGATGTGTGACTGAATGCATGTATGTAAGCAGAGGAGACTGCCTGTGAGAGAGATCGAGAGAGAGTGAGACTGAATGTGTGTATGAAAGTACTTGTAGATTGAGGAAGAGGGTGAGACAGATCTTGTGAGAGTGAGTGTGTGTATGAAAGCAGAGGAGACTGTGTGTGCATATGTATGTGTGTGAAAGCAAAACAGACTGTGTGTGTGGGAGTGAGAATCAGCTGTATGTAAAATTGTTGCATTTCATTTGCTTATTATTTTTTTAAGCATTATATTATTTTTTATATATATTTGATGAAAATGCTTCCTCCAACACCATTAATGTATACTACAGCAAGTTGGAAAAAGTAGGTGGAGGAACTATTTTACATTAAATATATATTAAAAAAAATAATAATATAGTGCTTCAAAAAATAAGTAAGGAAGTAAAACACAACAATATTACAGAAACTCCATTCTCTAAGTGCAATAATGCCCTCCAGGGTGTGTGTTAATGTGCCATTAATGCCCTTCCAGGGGGTATAGAAGCCCCCTGCCTCCAGCATCAGTCCTCATAACACCCCTACCGGGCATTAATTACACATTAGTACACACGCTGTCAGGCATTATTGCTTGCTTATTACCCTATCCTTCACTACTATGATGAACTAACTATAGGACTCTTATTTCATGAATGCAAATATTACTTATTCTCTCACCCATACCCCAGTATAATCCAACAGCCAGTTGTCATCCAATGAAATATTATATTAACTATAACTGCGGATGTTTTTCTTTTCCTTGTGCCTGACTGTACATATATTGTATTCTTGATTGCATGTACATGTATTCTAATTCTCTGTAATTTCTAAAATTTTAGAATACTTTATTGCAATTCTCTATAATTTCTAAAAAAAAGTTGTAATACTTTTTGTAGTATATATATTGTATGTACTTAAGTTGGAGGTTTTCTCCCCAGTCCTCCACTGAAAATGGGTTCACTTTGGCCTAGCGGACTTTCCTGGTAAACAAATGTAAATAAATAATTTAAATAAGTGATGTATGGAGATGAGGTGATAGTTTCACATGGTGTTTGGTATTGAGTAGAGAATGTACTGGGTAGATTACTGAAATGAGAAAGGAAATCAGAGGCAGAAAGTTGAGACGATATGGAATTCATGGAGGGTAGGCTCTTATTTTGTGTGAAAGTTGACCTCATTCCGAAAGTTTTGGAGTGATATTATTAGTGAGGTTTGGTATGATTTCATCAAGTGATTTTTATGACAACTATAGTTTTCTTGGCAAGGTTGAGTAGCTGTATGTTTATATTAGTAGGAAGTGCTTTCCAAGGCTACCGTGTCTTGTCTTGGAGTTGTAGAAGAGCTTTAAACCCCTGGGTTAACCAGCTGTTAGTTTTAGGTTTGTACTGCCAATTAGATTACAGGGGTTGCAGGATTTTTTTTTTTATTATCAATCATAGAGAAGAGTATTATGGTCAAATGAGCTCAAAACTGGTGACCATTCAATTAAGGAGAAGGTATATTAAGTTTGTTAATGCTGCTCTGTGATTTATTACAGCAAGACATGAGCTTTAGGGGTACATTTACATATGGATGGTAGATATGAAAACTAATAGTGCAGTGATCACTGAAAGATGGTGACTAGATGGTGATGCTTGAGATAAGGGAAGGCTTGTTAGTTAACAGGAGATCTAGGATGGAGTGGTGAGGAATACTGAGATTGCTCTAGTAAGTTGAGATATGAGCTTGTGAGGCTGAACTGTATTAAAAGAGTATTCAGATTATTGGAAATGGGACTGAACAGGCTAAGACTGAAGTCTCCATGTATGAGATTTGTGATATTTTTTGAGGAAGTATTTTCTTGCATTAAGTTATTTAGATTGGGGAGTGAGGAGCGACATGATAAGCATGTTACAGCGAGACGTAATACAATATTCTTGTGGGAGGCTTGTATCTTGGGATACAAGCAGCTAATTATAATTATTTGTGCCATTGTTTTCTTTAGCAAAAGTGTGCCTTGAACAGAAGGAGAGTTTCACATCCTTGTCTTGTACCTGGCTTGGGCTCTAAAAAGTAGTTGTAGCCAGGGAAAAATGATGTAAAGAAGGATTGTTTAGCCTTAACCCATGATTCTGTGATTGCAGCTAAATCAGTCTTATGTAAGGAAATGAAGAAATTAATCTGGTCACTTTTGTTTTTCTTATACTTTGTGCATTGATTAGGATACAAGAGTGTGGAGATGGACTAGGGTTAGATTTGATAATTCCTCAAAGAAGCAGCAGGAGTAAGACTGGAGACATTTTGTAGGGATTTGGGCAGGTGCTACTCTAGATTATGAAATGCTAAATCAGGATGTATGTATGAGAGAGTGTGTGTGTGTGCATCTCTCTCTCTCTCTCTCTCTCTCTATATATATATATATATATATATATATATATATATATATATATATATATATGTATATACATAGTTATAGATAGATATATAAACACACACACACAGAGGAGTAACTAACTGTAGTAGTTAGAGTGATAAGTTAACTTAGCATAACAGTAGTTGCTTGAATAGATTACAGTCGCAGTATTGGCACCCTCCCACCTTCATCCCTTTCCTACTCTTTTCAGACTAGAGTAGGACACACTACCATTGCCCCCTAACATGACAATATCAATTGGTTTGGACTAAATTGTACAGCTTTAGACATTGGCCTATTTGGGCAAGAAAGCTCTGATTTTTTGTGCACAACTACATCCCTCTTATATCAGCATGTACTCTCATGTATAGATATACAGTACACGAGGAAGGAGTCCATACAGTAGACAGAAGTTCAGTCCTTGGCAGAATATATCCTGTATAGTTATGGATATTGCAACAGTGATCTAATGAAGAACATTTAGTTTTATTTATCCACTTTTTTGCAGAAGATGAGATAAACTGGTTTATAGCTATCAAATAGTTTTAACAAGCTAAGACCTACTGCAAGTTATCAAGTCTTGTGATAAGCAAACTGATTCATCACTGTAAGACAATTACCTAGGTCAAGCAGGACTGCAGTTTGTAATGTCAGGAGTTAAGGCAGATTAAAAAATAAATCAAGAGCTAACAGACTAAAATGGAAGGTAAATAATGCAGGTTGCAAGCAGGAAAATGCAACAAAAATGTTCGGTACAATATTTATTAAATGAAGACGAAAAAAAGAAAATAAAGTCAAGAAATACAGTGTGAAAGAGGAAAATAAAGTCAAGAAATACAGTGTGAAAGAGGATGTTTGTGTCTTTCAGCTTTTCCCACTTAGGGGTTGCCACAGCGGAACTCCGGTCCGCTGATGATTGGTAGTTGATTTTTATGTGCCGAGTTACCAGCCCTGACGCACAACCTTCAACGAAGGTACGCCCATTCACACATGTCTCCATGCAGAAGACGCTCTAGCTGAGAATCAAAATGGACAGTGTCTTACTGTGAGGCAACAACGCTACCGCAGCACCACCGAGGTCTACGATGTGAAAGAGGATGAAAAATAATAAAAGAAAAAAAGTAATGCAAAACTACAGAGAGATATTAAGGAGAAAATCGTGGACAAAAAACAATTCTCTGCTCAAAGCAACACTGAGAAGCTTGTTCTAAATGTTTTCAACTAAAAGCCACATACAGCATTAAGCATGCCTTCACAATAATGTGCCAGTAACAGATGCCCTAGAAACTGCATCTGCAACATTGTCGACACACTTAATACCACATTAACCTAGTTGGACTAATCTGAATAAATTATCCTAATGAAGCTTAAGTCTTCCTTTGTCAAATCAAGAATCACAATTTGCATTGGGGTATCAGGGACTTCAAAATATAGACTTGGCAATTCTAGGCTCAAAAGCCCAAAGTAGCTTAAATACACGTCTTCCTATCAGACCTGTCCTTTATTCTAATCTTATCATTAGGAATAATATTTTCTTTGAAGAGGAAGATTGGTCACCCCTTCTTCTTCTACTTTTTTTTTAAATAATTTTCTCACGAGGAAATTTGGCCTCTTTTGTTACGAATACAGAGAGTATTTGGTTCTGCCACTGGATTTTTATAAAGGAGTGGTGCCCTTGAATCCAGTAAAATCTGTCAAGTTTTTTGTGGAGCCAGATACAGAATGGATCTTGAGAATTAATCTCATACATCCAGAAGAGCGCACTGTACAACAGTACATGTTACTTGCCTGGGGGGCTCATAACCTAATAACACCAAGGCCTTCTTTTAGGCACCACAAACCTGGGCAGCCAACCAATGAAAATATTCCTTCACAAGGGACCATGTCCTCAAACGTGAAACCAACTACTGAGGATAATTGGACTAAGGTAGCCTCACTATCAGTACTGTAACTAAGGAGTAGACATCAGTGACAAAATAGATCATCCTCCTCCTAGGTGCCACCTACTTCTATGGAAACTTTTAAGATAAGCACAGTGTCCCTGCTGCAGCACTTAATGAGGTTATTTGCCTAATGACAGTTTGGCATGCTCTCTCAGTCTAGAAAAAGGGGTAAGTAGCTTTGGGCCAAGTAGAACCAGACTAGTGCTACTGTAGTAGAGGCATATGTAGCTTCTAACTGAAACACATCTATGTTCTGATCTATGACGTTTTACGAAGGACTGACTTAGAGAGTGATAACTCTAGTCCTTATTGTTGTCCATGATTAGTACCGGTAAGCCTTTTTTACTATCTTAAGTGCAGCATAAAGAAGTTATCATTTCAAGAGTTCTGCTTTATGCCAAGTCCAGAAAGATGTGCACAAGTCATGACATGACAGATGACAGACTGCAAAAGGGACTAATCAGGAGCATTTAACAACCTACTCAAGGCTGTGTCAGATGGAGAAAGCCAATGTCTACACACAGCAAGAAATGAAAATGGTTGACCATGTACCTCAGCACAAAAATATCTTTAGATTGTGAGATTTAAGGTCAGCATAGGGAGGAGCTCAAATTTTGGCTGCAATGTGGATTCTGCCTGCAACTGAGATTACTAAAATTAACTGCAGTAAACAAAAAAACAAAGAAAAGAAAGAATGCCAGAAAATGGAAACAATAGAATGAATCCAGAACAAAAAAGGCCAGCAAACTGTGGTATATAAATGCTTTATTAAAGCATATATAAGTAGAGCACTAACATAACAGGCTGGTTTCAGCTGAAAAAATTAGCTAGCCTTCATCAGTGTCAAAAGCAATAGAATAAATATGAACTGTAAGAGTATGAAAAAGTAAGAAAGCCAGAGGAAATGGGAAAAGAAGGCACAAGACAGACGACCACAATTCTGTAACAGGCCAGAAAAATGGTGAAAATAGGAAAATGTTAACCAGAAAAAGATGATTACTTACCCGCAATAAGATGAACTTGTTTCGTTGAGGGTAGTCATTAAGAATCTTATGGGCAACTATAATGAAGCAACAAAAAGACTACAGCTGGATGTGGCAATCTACTCACAAACTAAGAGAAAAATAAAACTTTCAGGCAACATGGCTGGACAATAAACTGGAAATTCAGAAAATGAAGTAAAACTTAGGGCAACGTTGAAATCAGAAGGCAAAGATGAAGGCATTTTAACAAAAGTGGCAGTTACAGAAAAAAAATCTTGGAAGACATGTAGAAAGGCAAGACAGTAAACCAGAAATTCAGAAATCAACTTTATAGAGGCCAAAAGGGAAAGGTTGCAGTATCCATAACACGCCTAGTTTACAAGGCAAAGCACCTTGTAAGATGAAAAAGGCAATGACATTTGTAACTCCTCCCTCTTTGCCATGAAGGAAGGTTGAAAGCATTCAAAATCTATACAGCTGCATAGAAGAAAACATATTAGAATACATGTTATAGCATGAGTGGACATTGAACAAAAGAAACCGATCAAACTGACTTCTGTAGCCCATTTGTGAACAAAACTATGGACAGATATTGGAATGTTTGGTAAGAAGCTTATTACGCACAAGGAAAACAAATAGCCAAAGAAAGTGACAGAAAAACAGTACTAAACAGGAATTGTGTACAAACATAGGTTCATAGGTGTTTACTAGGCTAACAACCACAAGGGCCTTTTTAAGCCTAGCCATGCATCCCAAATCTCTGGCAAGTTCTGATACCCTTGATAAGTGCAAGCATGGGCCTGGAATATGAACCATGTGTAGGTTACCAGTGTCCATTAGAGACATTGGTGCCAAACCAGGGATGCATTTCTGGTTTCCCATCCAATATTCCAATTTACACTTGAATTGGGTTAGGGAGGAACTGTTCTATACATGGCTAGGGAGCCTGTTCCATAGATGGGGTAGTCTCTGAGATGCATGCATATCTCTCCAGCAGGTCCTATTTATATCGCAGGCAGGGTTTTTAAGTTTTTAGAACTGGTAATTCTGGTTCCATTGTTTTGTGGATATGCAGGCGGTTGATCAAAGTGGGGTCTGACAATGCCCTCTGTGCTAGGTATAGGTGACCTCTCAAAAGCCTGTAGGTGACAGAAAACAGAGATAAGGCCTTGAGGCAGTCTGCATAGAATATTTTACTTATGTCTTGTATTCTTTTAGTGAGGAACCTCTGTGGATGTTCCAATTGTTAGATATGCCTGGTTAGGTACATACCAAAGGGGGCATTGTACTCAATGATAGGTCTACTGAATGCCAAATACAGTGGAAAAATGAATTCCTTGGACTTAGATGCCATACATTTGTTTATAATTTGTGCAACATAGAATGATTTCCTCACCACTGTAGACGTGTGATGGTCATAGGCTAGATTACTATTTATGTGTGTTCCTATGTCATCTCTAAGGGGTGAGTTGTCAATATTATAGTTGCCAGGAATGGTTGACTTCCCAAAGGATACTATTATGCATTTCTTGGCATTTAGTTTTAGTCCATGACTCTTACACCAATTGTTTGTCTGTGTCAGCCCCTCCTGGAGAACATTTGTGTCAGTGTAAGATTCAATGACAGCTCCTTAGTCATCCAGAGACCAATGACATTGGCCTTGACTTCTGAGATGTTAATAACAAAAAGGAGATGTCCAAGGACTGATCCACTTGTGACTGGCCTCTCTCTATAGACGGACTCCTAAATTCTAACTTCCCGGGTCCTGTCTGCGAGCCATTTGGATATCCACCAGGAGACGTACAGGTTTGTACCTAACCTCTTGAGTTTGTCAACAATGCTCGAGTGGAGTATTGTGTCAAATGCCTTGGCCAGGTCAAGGTAGGCAGTGTGAATAATTTTTCCCTCCTTCAATGCTTTGGTGAACTTCTCAAAAAAGTCCACCAGGTTGAGTAGGCATGATCTGCCCTTTATGAAACTAAACTGGGTTGGGTCCAGTGTCTGGAGGTTTACTACATCTCTGTTGATCATCTCCATGATATTTCTTTCGATGGCTTTACTTGTGAATTATGGGTCTGAAGTTTCCAGGGTCTGTAGATGGCCCACCTTTGTGCAGAGGATGACTGTTGCCTTTCGCCATTCATGAGGCATGAAACCTGTTTGGAGGCTACAGTGAAATAGCAATTCCAGAGGCCCTGACTGGACATGTTTCATGCTATTTAAAAGGCATCCTAGGATATTGTCTGGGCCTATCGATGCAGTGATTCTGGTCTTAGAGAGAGCATTAAGTACATGTTCCCTAGTGATAGCAGTTGGAGTTTTATTTGATATTTCCTGAGGGAAGGTTGGGGGGGGGGGCACAGTTGGAGCTGAATTTATCCACCAGGAGGATTGCTATATCTTCTGGCTCAGTATTGGTGGCTCCATTTACAGTGTGCTCTGCACACAATTGTGTATTGCCTTTGAGGTTGCGGACATAGTTAAAGAATGCTTTGTGGTTGTCCTTGGCCTAGGAGGCAAAACGTACCTCACATTCAGCTTTGGTAAACTTTTTGTCCTCTTTGTTTGTTTAGTTTGATGAGAGTGTTTTTATCTTGCTGGATGCTGCACCTCCTAATTTTTGCCATGATTTTCATCCTCCTGTTATACAGCCTATTGATTTTGTGATTCCACCAGCGCAATTTGTTTTTTGAGTTAGTTCTGTACTTCTTCCTGGTGGGTATAGCTGTCTCTATGCAGCTATTAACATGCTTGTACAGGGTTTCTGTGAAGAGTTCTGCATAGGCAGCAGTGTTCTCAGGGTTTATGGTGTCTTGAAATTTTGCCAGGTTCTCACTTAGCAGGAGGTTAGCCTTAAAATAGTTCCTGAATATTCCATGTATAGCTATGGGTCCAGGTTTTATTTTTACTTCAAAAGAGACCATTTTGTGTTCTGACCTTACCAGGGAAGGCATTACAGTAGGGAGTGTGCAGTAATCTCCCATATTAGTGAGGACCAGATCCAGTATGATTGCACCCCTGGTGGTGTATTGATTATCTGGTCCAGGGAGTTTGTGTTTACAAACTCCAGGAATCTCTGTGCACGTATGTTAGGTGTGTATAGGATTCCCAGTTAATAGTGAGGTAATTAGTCACCCATGAATGTGGTATTGGATTGGATGGTTAGTGTTTCTAATAAGTCTAAATACATGGTATGGGTTTCCTGGGTCATAGAGGAAGACCTATAGCTTGCAAGAAAGTGATATTGGATTTTGCCTATGGTGATTTGAACATGGAGCAGCTCAAATGCATTACCCTGTTTGACCAGCCTTGAAGTATATTTATTTTTGATGTAAATAGAGACACCTCCACTGTTAGTCCCTGCCCGTGAAGTAGCTGGGCTAAATATGTGGAAAGCACTGTAACCTTGCACTGTTGGTGTGCTTCCCTGTGGTTTAAACCATGTCTCAGTGACTGCACAGCTTCTAGGGAGTGGAGTTTTTGTTATGATTCCTAGTGGTTTTGATTTCTTATGCTGGAAGTACTTTCACTTTGGCATTGCTTAAAAAAGTCACTATAGGGGAAGATAATGTTTTAGCTAATATTTGAAAGCCTAGAGTGGAGAGGTGCAGACCATCCCTGGCAAAGCAGCGTGGTCTGTTGACCATCTCCTTCCATGCTGACAAATATTGCACCCCCTTAGAATAACACTAGAAACTAACTCAATTATTAAAGTCAATCATATTTTGTTCATGAATTAAATATAGTATGGAAGTTAGACAAACTTTCAGGAAACTGTTAAAAAGACTGATTAAATGTATATGCTCAGTATTTCTTAGACTTGTGCAAACTACCCACTAAAGACTCTAGGCTCCTTTACCAGCTTCCTTCTTGACCTACATTCCACTTACACTTATCCCTGGTTAAATCTGACAGTCATTTTCTTCAGGCCTGGTGGTACTCCACCCACCACCAAATGAGGTAGTCTTTAAGGTCTTATGCAAGACAAATGCACTTCAGCTTGTAAGGGACTTAGGAAAATTCCCCTGCAAATTAGCCCAACAGCCAGCTGCCACACCTCAGACCTACCAGTACTAACAGAAGAATCAGTATCAGAAGACTATTAATATGCAAAACTTGCATTTTAATTCTTGAAATACCCAATCCTATCCAAGCTATCTTTGCAAAATAAGTGGCTCTAGAAACACCTGCCCAAGTGACTTAACTTTACTCCAAAACTTACTGATGGGATAAGATCTTAATGTATTCCCACTCTGTGGATTACAACTTCCTTCCCTAGTGTTACCATGCACGTCTGCCCCCTCCCAAGGGTTGCCATGCATAGACCTGCTTGATTTGGGAGGTGAGCAGCAAATGCTTGAAAGAGGTAGTAGGAACTTGAGTCTACTCAAAAATTCATATGACTAGGCATTGTACATTTACAGTGATTACTTGCCTAGCACTGCTCCTATCTTCCTACGAGGGATACAATAACACTGCATGATTACTAGAATCTCCAGCTACCAAATCAAAAGATTTTCTACCAAAAGGGTCTCTTTTTACATGTGCAAAAATGTTTGTTTCAAACAAGTGAGACAGGTAGCTTTGACAACCTTAAGTATTTACTCTTTAAAAATTTATGAAACAATAAAAGACATGAGGCAGTTGAATGGTAAAGGCTTGGAAGTTTGAAAACTAATAGATGGAGAGGACAGAAAGCAAAAACAGGCCACTATAGAAATTATTTATCAAATGTAAAGAAAAGTAAATATGAATTTAAAGATATGAAACAAGGAGATTGACTCCACAATAAACAAGATAGCATAAAAGAGCCTCTCTGTATCCAGTGATGGCCCCCAATTCCCAGTTACAACCCTCATTCTCCATGTATGACATACCAGGAGCAGGATAATTCCTTTACAGTATCTCAGAGCTATCAGTACTAAATGTAATGGATAGCTTCTATACCAGAATTTGGTAATGACATTCTGAAACATTCTATGGTAATGAATATCATCCATCATGTCACAATGCCATCTCTGCCAAGACAACCCTAGCTGACCCACCAAATTCACATGAAACAAGTTTGACACCACAGCTCCAGATCTATGTCAGCACACATTATAATCTGCCTGCCTGCAGTGCTGCTACTGGCAGACAGGTGGTATGTGCACCCTAGAGTATGAGGTGCACAGCTGTACCACCTGTAGGACAGATATGAGAATGCATTGCATGCATTCTGTTGGCACAACAAGGAATGGAGGAGGTTTTTACATTGTGAGGTTTTCCCCACTTCAAAACTCTGTCCTAATGTGTACAACCCTGCATGATTACAATACCAGGTCTACCCTGCTAGCAGTATAACTCCATCTGAAAATGGTACAGCTTCACATCACACAGTACCTATTGGTCTATACTGTTTCAGGACTTTACACTGGCTTGTACTGCCAGTGGAGAACTACGCTGATTCATTTATTTTCGAATTATTGGGTATCCATCCTCATAGTTATAAGCCAATTGAGGCTTAACAGAATCCATCCTTGTGGAATCAGACATGGGCTTAATGCTTGCCACACCATGTGACTATGTCAGACATCATTTGCAATTCCCGAAAGAATTAATAATTTATAACGGATTAAAAGCTAAATCTTACCACAGGTGAAAAGAAACTCTGTCACAGATTGTCCTATACAAAAATAGGAAATGGATCCCTTAGATTTAACAATTCAGAAAAGTGACCACTTTCCATTTACAAACTCTGTTTCTACAAGGCTGATCTTGAAAATGCTCCACTGTAATCAGAACTCTATCCCAGTCATCAAATGAAAAATACAGTGAAGGTCAAGAGTTGTCAAATTAGTGGGTAATGGAAGGAAGCAGAACTATCAGAACTGAAAAGGTAACATCTGCTTAGAAATTGAAGTTCCTGGAAATTTGGGTAAAATCTGATTAACAATGTAGAGAGAAGAGCTGTAAACCAGAAGGTTTATGTGACATTGAAGGTTTGGTAACAAAAAGGAAATAAGACAATTAAGGCTGCAGACAAAAAATGTAAAAACCTTATGAAATTTATTAAATGCATCAGTTCACAGAACTTTCATTGCAAAAGATGCTGAGTGCAGTTGAACCACTAACAGGGGAGACTGAAACTAATTGAAGGAGATAAGATTAATGACAGGAATTATATTAAAGAAAAATGAAACACCTTAGTAAACAAGATCTACAGACACAAGATATCCAAATTATATTTATGGCAAACTCAGACTGTACAGTCCTTGAAAAGTGGAAAAAAAATCAAGGCTTGAGGAAAATAGTTCCATTAAGTTGAGCCCTACATCCCTTGCACATGCAGTGTTACATTAGAAATGGGAGGCGCAGTGGTAGCGTTGTCACCTCACAGCAAGAGATTCTCCAGTTCAATTCTCTGGTGGGGTGCCTTCTGTGTGGAGTCTGCATGTCCTCCCTGCATTCGTGTGGGTTTCCTCCGGGTGCTCCGGTTTCCTCCTGCATTATAAAGATATGCATCTGGAGCCTTTCTCCCCGGGCCTCCGCTGAAAATTGGCTTCCTTCCAAGTCAGACTTTCACGGTTAACAAATGTTAAATAAATAAAATAATAAAATAAATAAAATACATAAAGCTACTAGAAATAAGCATCAAAAATATGCTCTGTGTCCTCACTGTTTGCTAAACAGGCCCCTGTCTTGGTCAACTGATCATCACTGGCAGCATGAGTTGGTCAAGAGGGCATCGTATGGGCAGCCATCAGGGTTGGCTCAGTGTTTTTAAGTTGAGCCGTACATCCCTTGCACATGCAGTGTTACATTAGAAATGGTGTGCAGGGTAATTGGCAAAACGCACTGGTCATCCTCACTACAACAAGGGTTGTTGTCTGCTAGCAGCCCTGCCCCATCCTCAAGTACAAGTATTCACACCAGTCTCTCTGATACCAACTAGTGTGCTCACTTAGTCCTCACACTCTGTCCCCTCCATGAGAGGTGGGATGCAGGCCATATCCCTTCATTCCTCTCCCTCCCCTGCCTCTTTCAATGCTAGAGCCACCAAGTTATATGCAGGTCTCCTGGATCACATTAGAAACTCCCTCCCTCTTTGCCATGAAGGGAGGCTGAAAGCATTTAGAATCCATACAGCTTCGTAGAAAAAAACTCCCATTTTAAGGGGAAAGACAACAGTTACAGATAAATTACACAACGCTCTCTTAAAATATTCCCTTACACGCAGATGAGACTTGGAGATGAAGTTGCAATTTACCTACCTACAATGAAAAATCAGCTTGTGCTATATCGCAGTACAGAGAAATACATACATGCTCAGTGATGAAAGGTTTACCCTAAAATCTGAAGAGAAGTTACAGCACATGAAAAAGGATACAGTAGCAATTATTAGAAGTTATGGTGACTTCGAAAAAGTGTTGGTAATTCAACAATACAAACTGTTTTCCAGTAAGGCAGGGGTGGATTCTTGCTTTTTATAATACAAGATCTTGGAGGGACAAAAAATTAAAGGCATAGTCGATGTCATAAGAATGAGAGGATTTCTTGCCAAGTCTTCTAACAATGAAAAGACAAGTAAAGGAAACAGAAAGCTGTAAAAGAAACGGAGGATAAATACCAATGAGTTAGTGCTTAAAAGTAGAAAATCTTTACAAAGTAGACAGCTAAACTCTTAATAGTATTGATGAAAAATTATTGAGGAGGACAAATTAAAAAAAATAAATGTAAGATTATTCTGGTCTGAAAATTTGGTGATTGCTATAAACCTACTCCTGGCACCTGATCTAGTTGCATCATGTTTCATTTCACATGGGCTGGGTACCATACCAGACAGGCCTTCTTCCAGCAAACAGAAGTTAGAAATAGCAATGAAAAATACTTTTTGGATACCATGCAACCAAAGGATTTGTGTGATTAGAAAATTAGACACAATTAAGTGAAGGACCATCTGCACCTCCTTGTATCTCTGAGACAGCAGGATTAAAATAGCTTAGCATCTAAAATAATCCCAGGCTGCTCATCTTCCACTCTTTACAAAGCAATGTAATGAGGGTGTGGGTCATAAATCTGACCTATTCTTGTACTTTTATCACAGTATGTTAGAATGTGATAGGACTGGTCCATCTTCTGCTGCCTGGGAGTCCCAAGCAAAAGTGCTAGATGGATACTTAAGGTTGTCTTTAAAATGGTAGTATTCAATCAAGAAAGACCTACGTGGGAGGTCTGACATACAAATATAAAAAAGGGAAATTAATACCTTGTTCAAAAATAGAGAGAAAGACCTTGACCCCCCCCCCCCTAAAAAAAAATAAATAAAATCAAAGTCAGCCAGAGTTACAGGGATCAGACACTCATGCTACCTTTAGCAGGAATAATGCAATTAGGCCATTACGGGAAAAAAAAAAAAACAGATTCTGGGATTAGATATAGAGTGAGAGAGACTAAATGCAGTCTGTTGTCAAGTCCCTGGCAGATTAATCCCAATGTCAAGCCAGGTAAAATGCCAGCAAAAAAACAAGAATAAATAAGCTTGTAGCAAGCTAGCATAGTAGTACAATGCAGTTAGCTGGACAAAAAATATAATCAGCCTGGGGCTTAATGTAAGGGAAGATACCAAGCTAGTGTAAGAAAACAGGCATCTGACAATTACGCATAGCACTGACTCACAGGAATTAAGCTAAAAGCAATCCAGAAACAAGAGAACAGTCATCCTGGACTTCCCATTACAAGGCTCATGACAGGACTTCAACAGCAAAGAATCTGGAAAGCTAATAGTAACAGACTAAGGTGTTGAGCCTGAAAAACAGGAGTCAGCATGGGGAAAAATCACTAGTCCCAGAAGGGAATAATGGAGGGGCTAAACTTGTGAAGACTCCTTCCAGATGTACAAGGCCTACAAGTCCCAAGACTCAGCTGCTGTAAGAGTACAGGGCATAGCTCTACTAAAATACAAGGTCTATGTGAACATTTGACTGTTGTAGATCAAAAAGGGAATTTGGCAAATTTGAACACAGCCTTGCCTAGACCGACAGAGAAGAATATTCCTCTAGATCTAAACCTCTAACAATGAATCTCCTCCGCCCATAGCAGTATACTTGGGAAAGGAGGAATCTGCACATTGCATAAACCAGGCTGTGAAAAGGCCAAAGGTGCTTCTGAATGGTATCCAAGGACCGGATGCTACGTGTGATGAACAAGACTTTCTGAGGATGTTTAACAGATCATAAGCTATTCCAAAAAGGAGAGTGCTATAGACAGTAGTTACTGTGGATACAGATGAAGTAGGGAATAACTAGGTTAACAGGTAGAACTGCAACTAGGTACTTGCAGTCCACATTCTTGACAGACACTTCTAGAACACCGTTTCTGAAGGTAAATACTTCAGAAATTAAGTTTGACAGCTAGAAAGTAATGTACATGTTACCAGACTTGCACTGAAGTCTTAAGGAATGAAGGCCAAATTATAAAGACATATTGTAGCAAGGGAAGATCTGAAAGAAACAGAATTATATTCCCAAACACTGACTAGTAAAGGCTGCATGTATGACAATTAATGTAGGCAATTAACTAGATCTGCAATCCATGATGACAAGATAGGTCACTGCAAATTAAAGTTATGTACTCATCTGTGTTGTCCATTTTCATTCTTACTCAATGAATGGGTTAATGATCTGAATTGGCCACTGTGTCAGACTTATGGTTCCAACTCTTGAGCACCACTATCACAGACTTATGGCCCAACTCTTAAGCTCCTGCCTCTACCTATAATGTCCCAGCTAGCCTACAGTACCCCATATTGAGTTTGCTGCTGCATTATAGATCCGAAGATAGTGTAGGAAAAGTAAATAATACCCTAGGTCTCAAACCTGGAACTAAACATTCCAAAATATCAGTAAGATCACTCCAGATGATGACAGGAAGGGGGAAGGAGGGTGGGGAATTGAGGAAGAATGAAAATGAATAGGCATAGTGACTACATATCTTTAATATCTGATGATGTTCTTTTCATTCTTCCTCAGCATAAGGGACAGAGTCCCTAGCTATACATGAATCTTAGGTGACCCTCATAGAAGGATATTCTGGTGCACTGCTGAAGGAAAGGCAGCTCTGCTTCTAAAAGTCAAATCTAGTTTGTTATGAGTAATAAAGGTATGAGCATTAAACCGAGTTGCTACTGCGCAAAAGTCACCAGTGGAAGTTCTAGACCAGAAGACAGAGGAAGTGGCCATGGATCTAGTTGAATGAGCTTTTAGGATGCTTAGATTGGAAGAGGCCTTGCTGGGTACATAAAAAGGAAATGCAAACAGTAATCTATTTTGCTAGGGTAACCTTAAAAACTGGTGAGCACAGTCTGTTCAGTGAGAAAGAAACAACTAGTCTGTTTTCCTGAAATTATTTGTCCTGCGTAGATAAAAATGTAGATGTCTATGTCCATACCTCTCAACTGTCTGATTTTCAGGAACATCCCTGATTTTGACTCAAAATTTAGCTCTGTCCCTCTTAATCCCTCCCGAAACTAGTGACTTTTGGAGGAAAGGTGGTGAATTACACTAAATGAATAATGACAACAATTAAGAGTTATAGACTTATTTTACTTCAGAAAATGTGTATTAATTCATATGGTCTGATTCTGTCAATGTTTCAAGTTAATAGCACTAATATTTTAAAAGTGTCCCTGATTGTCCCTGATTTTTTCTTGACTTGTCCCTGATTCTGTTGAAATTTGTCCCCGATTGGTTGAGAGGTCTGTCTATGTCTATGTACATCTAAAATATGTTAACATGTACTCCCCTTTATTTCAAAAGTTAGGGAAGAATACAGGAAAGTGAATTATTTAATTGATATTTGATTCAGCAGCTAGTTAAGGTGTGAAGGTCCGATTGGTTCATAAAGAAACTCTGTCTTTGAGGAAAGCATTGCAAGGAGGTTTGGATGATAACAGCTTGGAGTTCAGAAATTCTTCTCGCAGATGTAATAGCTACTAGAAAAAATGTTTTCCACAACAAAAAATTCAGATTAGGTTGCTGTGTTATCTATTTGAATATGACTGTCAAATCCCAAGTAGGTGATGGCTCTTTCACTCGAGGGCTGAGTAAATAGTTACCTTTTAGAAAAGCCTTGTTGATGATATGAGGTAGTGCAATCTCTGCCAGGGAGAGTAGGGCAGTGCATGTTTAACATATGCTCACATAGCTAGCTGGAGTTTTGCAAATAATTTTATGTCATTTGACTATTACACAGATTTGTACAGATGCTTGCATTAAAAATGTATTTGTATAGTTGTTTGTGTTAAAAATGCATCAACATTGGGTCCTGCTGGACAGAAGAGAGATCTGCATGTATGTCAGACATTATTATTATTATAATTAATTAAATGTATATGTTTTAACAAAGAATTCTGGAAGGAAAGAGGTTAATCTCAATCCAGCTAATTTTGAAAAATAGGTTGAAAATTAAATGGGTTGGTTTAGGTCATAAAGATGTTATCTTACAGGTCTGATTGCAGCCAGAGACAAAAATGTCAGGGAAAACCAGGACTATGAATCTTACTATATTATCCTTATGGTTGAACTAATTACTACCCTATAAGGGTGGAAGCTTTTGAAATTGTTCATAGCTTTCAGATGCTGCAACAGATCTTGGCAAAGCTCTGGGTGTGTATTGCACCAGAGTCAGGTGACCAGCTGTGATGTCATTCTATAACAAGCACTGAAATGATTCTTTAGATATTAATGAGAGATATGATGAAACTCTCTCAGCAGCACTTTGTTTTTTAGAACCTGGCAGGAAAGATCTCTCACATATATCTCACCCAACCTCACATCTCCTCTTGCCTTGCTGTAGTAAGCAACTTGACACTCATCATATTGCCTTGCTGTAGTAAGTAAATTATCTCGAGATCAGTAATGCTTTAATAAAAAACAGAATTTCACAAGCACCAAGGCAAAAACACAAATAACAGAGCACAACTTCAAAAAGCACAGGTCAAGGATGAATATTTTAGTTTAAATTTATTCTGGTACCTCTGCATTTCACCTTCGAGGAATAACAATACCACATCACATCGCACAATTTATTCAAACTTTCTTCCACCAATTAAGATAACTAGTCAGTTAAGATCCACCAATTAAGATAGTCAATTAAGGAAATAACCTTTGGATATTCCACAACAGCCACAAGGCTAATAAACTAAGTAAAACACTAAAAACACTAAAAAAATTAAAAATCGAGCCACCAAGGCAGTGAAGTTGTAGCAAGCAGTTTAATACAGCACCAACAGACTGAGTGCTTTTATAGGGAAAGTGCTCAGTCTGTTGGTGCTATATTAAACTGTTTGCTACAACCTTACTGCCTTGGTGGCTTGATGATTTTTGAAATTTTTAGTGTTAACCTTTGGATATTACAGTGGGTAAAGCCTGGAACCAGCTTCCAAGTGAACTCTTTTCTCTCTTCCACACATCTTTTTAAAAAAATATCTCAAAGAACATTTTAAAACTCACTGGCTTTGCCCCTGCACGAACCCTGACTGATTTCCCACTTACTCATTCCTGCTCTCCCTTCTACTTCACCTCTCCAGTGTACTATATTGCTCAGATTTACAATGTCCTTTTTGCTGTAGTATGTTTCCTACCTGTACCAACTGTAGTATGTTTCCTACCTAAAAAAAAAAAAAAAAATTGCTATATATTTTTTTTAAAATGTATTACTCTTTCAGAAGGGAATATATATATTTTTTCTCACAAATATTCCAGTACTGTTGTTATCTGTACTTGATAATAGCTTTTTATATAAATATTATATAATAATGTTTTTCTGCCTATGCTTGGATCTTTTCTCCCCGGGCCTCTACTGAAAATGGACATGTATCCAGTTAGACTAGCCCGGTCAACAAATGTAAATAAAATAAATAAATAAATAAATATTATTTTTAGCACAAATGAACCTTTTGTTATAGAAGCCCAGTTAATCTGGGTGCAAGAACAAGCACCCCGGACTGTCTGCAGAGGTAAGCAGTCAGGCAGCCCTTCAGGGTCTTTCTGTATAAACTCACCAAACTAGGCATCAACCCCTATATCACTAGGCGGGTTGCCAATTGGCTCCCAAGTAGAATACACAGTGTGAAAGTAATGGACTCCAAGTCAGGCTGCTGACCAGTCATGAGTGGTGTCCCACAGGGATCGGTCCTGGGTCCACTCCTGTTAGGCATCTACTTCTCAGAAGTCCAGGCCAACACAAAGGGACTCTGGCTGACCAAGTTCGCAGATGACTGCAAACTGGGAGCCATTATTAACTCCCAAAGTGATGCAGATATCCTACAGAAAGGCTTGACTGAGACCAATGACTGGTGTTGAAACCATGGCCTTAAGCTTAACACCAAAACATCCGTTGTCATCCCCTTTGGTAAAAACTAATTTCCCACTAATTACCACATTAATGGGAGCCCACTAAACACTGAAGGTGTTATAATAGATCTGAGGATGCAGGTTGACAGCAACCTTTCCTTCGACCACCACATTGCCACTGTGGTCAGAAAGTCATTCCATGTGGCACATCTCATTACCAAGGGTTTTGCATCCAGGAAGAAAGAGATCATTGTCTCTCTTTACTCTTCCCTTATTAGATCAATCATCGAGTATAATGCCCCATTTGGCATGTACCTCACTAGACACCTGCAACAGCTGGAAAGGCCACAGAAGTACCTCACGAAGAGGATCATAGGCATTAAACACATATCCTACGTGGACAGACTCAAAAGACTTGAGCTATTCTCTGTCTCATATTGCCTACTTAGAGGTGATCTCTGCTTGACTTACAAAGCCATGTCTGACCCAGCTATGTTAGAAATGCTACATCTAAAGAAATCCCAATCCTTCTAAATCGCATACTCCAGAGACCTCAACCTCATTACTACAATCAACAGAACATGCTGGAGGGACAGGTTCCTCACTCAGAGATAACCCATGTTCTGGAATAGTCTTCCCATACATGTCAAGCAGAGCACCTTGCTGACCCTCTTCAAGAGAAATCTTGATGATTGGAGGGATAATAGAAAGTTCACACTGGGGAATCACTCCAGTGGCTCTACTTGATAGAGGCACTTGGAGCTAACAGGCAGCACAATGCCAATGCACTTATATGGGCTAGGCTTATAAAGGCTCCAGGGCCATTAGCCGAGTACGCACCTATGAACCTATTAACAGTAGATGTCCCTGACTTCACTTTTGCAGTATTCTTAACAGGAGGGATCCCTGTCAAGGGCAGCCCAACTTCCAGCCAGTATAGCAAAGACTTCAGGGTAAGTATATGCTGTACGTCACAAATGTGCCCCTTTGCTAAGTGTAGGAAATAAAGGTGACATCTGAACATATCCTCAGAGCTGAGATCCTCAGGAGGAAAGCCAGCCCTAGGATACCAGAGGGTAGCAAACACATCTAGAGGGACAAAAGACCAGGGGAAGAAGGGAGGTAGTGAATACTGAAACAGTGAAGAGGACGACATCTACTGTTTTGGTAAGATTTTACACAACTGCACTATGTTCTCTGCACTGTTGCAGAATTCTTAACATGAGAGAGAGTGCAAAAGCTCAGGAAGAAGTACGGAGGAGGAAGGGCCAGTGCAGCCTTCTAGGAACCCATGAAGAATGGCACTGGGAAAACCAGTTCTAGTCCTGGATATGACATCCAAATACTAATGCTTGCTAAAAGTATGCACGGAAGTCCAGGTAGCTGCCTCAAGGATAGTAGTAGTATCCATACCCTTAAAAAAAGCACCAGAAGCCACCACAGCCCTAGTGGAGTGAGCCATGACCATAGAAGGAAGGCTTTTACTATGATAAGAATAAAAAAAAGGAAATTGCTTTAGAAATCCAAGAGGAAATAGTCTGCTTGGAAACTGCCAAATCTAATGATTTAGGATGAAAAGAAACAAAAAGTTGATCAGATTATTGAAAAGTCTGTTTTATCCCAAAAAAACTGAGTTGCCTATCTAGTTCCAAAGTGTGCAACACCTTATCACTAGTGGATTGTGGAGAAGGGAAAAAAGTGGGCAAATAAATAGACTGATTAAGAGAAAAATCATTCACCACCTTGGCCATAAAATAATAAGTACAAAGGGACACACTGTCCTTATGAAAAAATAAAAAAGGAGCAACAGCCATAATGGCTTGAAGTTCAGACACCCATCTGGCTGAAGTAAGGGTTAACAAAAGAACAGTCTTCCAAGAACAATGCAGCCACGAAGCTGAAGCCGCAGCCTCAAATGTACCCTGTCAATTTCTCCAAAACAAAATTAAAGGGACAATCCAAGTGTTTAAAACTGGGGTCTGAGTTAAGCTGACAGATGTAGCGTCCACTTTGGCATGTCACTTTCCTTCCTACCCACAGTGTTATTTTACTTTTAAATATCCTGTAAATCCACAGTTGCAATCTTGTTTCAGCTCCAAGGATAAACTAATACCTGTGAATTTGTGTTCCTCTCCAACTTCCATTGGATTGGGGAGCTATGCCCCCAGCTCCTGGCTCAGACTTAAAATAAAGAAATCTGTGCCAGGGAAAAGGGACATCAGAAAAAAAAAAAGTGTATGTGTGTCTGGTTGTATGCAACGTCTGTGAGAGCATGTATGCTGGCATTTGCAAGGGTGTGCATGTGACTGTATGTGAGTGCATGTGTATATGCCAGTGAATTCGGGTTGAATGAAAGCTAACGGCTGCCATTATTTTACACTTGTTAAGTAGCGCTTTTGCTATTTAGCAAGTGTAAAATAAAAGAAGCAAATTAAAAAATAAAAATAGAACTGTAGGTGTGCATGAGTGAGATCGATCGAGCCACTGTTTTACACTCGCTAAGCAGCACGTTTGCTGTTTAGTGAGTGTAAAAGTAAAAAAAAAAAAAATAAAAAAATGTGTGCATTTGTGTTTGTTTCTCTGTGAGAGTGTATATGTGCTTGCATGAATGAGAGCAAAAACGTGTTTGCATGTATATACGAAAGAGAAGAGTGAAAGCAGTTGAGCAGCAGCAGTTAAGAGGTTTGCATACCTCTTGACCTCTTATTTTTATTTATTTATTTTATTTTATTTTACATTTGTTGACCGGGCTAGTCCAGCTGGATAATTTCCATTTTCAGTGGAGGCCCGGGGAGAAAAACTCCACAATTAAAACAAGGTTAAACATTTAAGCAACAATGCATACATTTTAGTGTAGTAGAAAATACAGTGAAAAAAACAGGTAAAAAACAAATAGCCTAAGCTATATATTCATATTTTTTTTTTTAGAACAGTACAGTCATTTAGTCATTTGAAATAGCAGGGAAAGATAGTGATTTTTACGTAGGGAGGTATGGCTGAAGAGCGAAGAAGTCATTTAGTCTGGATTGGTACAGGAGCAGAGCCAGAAGTTGTTAAGATGTAATAGAAGTTGTTTTGAAAAGTTGAAAGGAGTCTAGTGAGGTAATGTGTTGGGGAGGTTATTCCATATTTTCCCTATGGAGTTTGAAAATAGACAGTTGCCTGCTGAATTTGTAATTCTAGTTGTGGTGACTTGTATCTTTTCGGCAGATCGCAGCTGTTTCAAGTTTTGTAGGGAGTAAGGAGGTTACTGAGAGCTGGTGTTTTGTTGGTTGATAAAGAATGTTATGTGTAATTAAGAGTTGTTGATAGATAAGCTTGTTAGGTAGTTCTAACCATTGTAATTGTTTTAAGTTATTACAGTGGTGAGTTCTGTACTGGGATGCTGTGGCAAAACGGGCTATATTATGATAGGATGTAGTTAGTTTTTTCAGGTTACCTTTAGAGAGATTGGTGTAAATAGAGGAAGCATACAGTAGGGTGGAGATAAGATGTGATTGAGCTAAGGTGGTCCGTGCTTCTGGAGTAAGGAAGGGTTTTATTCTGTACAGTGAACCTATCTTTTTATTTACTGCTTTTATAGTGTTATTGATATGACAATCATAGTTAAGATTATTATCAATAGTAACACCAAGCAGTTTGGTAGTAGAGTCTGGGGAGATAAGAGAATTGTCAGCTGCAGTAATAGTAAAATTTAGTTGAGGAGATTTGTGGGTAGGTGAGAATAGTAATAGTTTTGTTTTCTTGGAGTTGAGAAGGAGACATCTTTTGAGAACCATTGTTCAACGGTTGAAAAGGTAGATTGTGTGAGTGACTGGAGTTCAGATTGGGTGGGAGCTGTACAGATGATGGTAGAATCATCTGCATATTGTATGCAGGTAGTGTTATGGATAGATGATTGAAGATCATTAATAAAGATAGAGAATAAGAGTGGACCTAATATTGATCCTTGAGGTACTCCTAAGGAGATAGGTAGTAGAGCAGATAGAGAATTTTTCCAGAGTACTGCTTGTTGTCGGTTTTCAAGGTAGGATGAGAACCAGGTTAAGGAGGAAAAATCCAAGGCAAGTGAGTTTAGTATGTGTAGGAGAAGTTTATGGTTGACCATGTCGAAGGCTTTTGACAGGTCTAGGAAAAGAGAAGCAGTTAGTTTGTTATTATTACGGTTACAGTTTATTGTGTTAGTAAAGGAAAGTAGTGCAGTGGTCGTACTATGTGAGGGTCTAAATCCATGTTGAGTGTTTGCTAGTAGGTTATTTTGAAGGAGATGGTTAAGTAGTTGTTTGTGTATACATTGTTCCATGATTTTAGCTAGTGGAGATAATAGTGCTATTGGGCGGTAGTTAGAGAGGTCAGTGGATTTGCCTCCTTTATGTAAGGGTATGATGTGTGATATCTTCCAGATTGCTGGAAAATCACTTTCTTTTATGGATCTGTTTATTAGGATCGAAACAGGGTAGGCTATAGCTTTTGCTGCCACCTGAAGGAATTCAGCAGGAAGCTTATCTCCTGAGGGGTAGTGGGTTTAAGTTTTTGTAAGAGAGATTGTATGTAGGAGGTGGGTATGGGTTGAAGTTGAAGGGAAGGAATGACTTTGTTGGTGTTACTTAAGATCAGTTGGGAAGCATCAGGGGATAAATGGCTTGCTAGTGTTTGTATGGAAGTAGTAAAGAAGCTATTGAAGTTATTGGCTATTAAAAAGGGATTATCAGGGTCTAGATTCTGTGGGTTAGGTGTTACTATTTTACCTGGGGTAAGTAGATGATTGATAGTAGACCAGAACCTTTTTGGTTCTTTTTGTGGATTGCTGAAGTTCTACATAGTAGTTCTTTTGTCTGAAATAATAGCATTTTTGGTTTTGTTTCTCAGCTCTCTAAAGGTTTGATAGTCTGTTGGGTTTCTAGAGGAGCCATTTCTTCCAAGATTTATTTTAAGCCTGATCTTTTGTTTAGTATTAGAGGTAAGCCAGGGTGCTGTTCTGGTCTTTATTCTAATGGTACGACTTGGGGCATGGTGGTTTAGGATTGTAAGGAATGCTGAGTTGAAATATTCTACGGCTTTGTTGAGAGAGAGGTGCTTTAGAGGGGTCCAATTGTATTGTGAGAGTTCTGTTTGAAATCTTTGGGGATTAAATTGTTTCTTTGAATATAGTGTTCTATGTGAGGTAGGTAAGTTTTGATGAGTTTTAGCTCTAATGACATATGTGAGGGAGTGATCGCTAAGGTCATCAGGAAGGATGCCAGTTTTGTAGCTTTGTGAGGGGAGTTTGTAAGAACCCAGTCTAAGGTGGTTTCTTTTTGCTTGTTTTATTTATTCTAGTGGCACTATCAATTAGTTGTTTGAAACCAAAAAGGTTTAAATGGGAAGTAGGGTTAGCATTGTTACAAGATTTCCAGTCAATGTTAAAGTCTCCAAGGAGTAGTGTTTCTTGAGGGAGGTAATTTGAGAGTTGTTCAAGAAGTTGTTCTAATGTGGGGATATTATTTCCTGGAGGCAGATAAGCACAAATGATGTTTATTGATTTAGTAGTATTAATTTGAACTCTAGAGCAGATTATTTCGACATTATTGTTTTGGGTAAGAGCAAGGTCAAGAAGAGTAAGCTTCAGGTTAGATTTATATAGGATAGCTACTCCACCTCCTTTCTTGGAGGTGCGATCAAGTCTAACAATGTTATATCCAGGTGGGGTAATTTCAATATCTTTAATAGATGGTTTTAGCCAGGTTTCTGATAAGCATAGAATGTCAAAGTTGTGTACTTCTAGTAGGGCGTGTATTTGACTAACTTTATTACAGATACTGCGTATATTTAGGTGGGCCAAGGATAATATGTTTGTAGTTATAGTTGATGGAGGAAGGATAGCTTTTATATGGTGACTGTGTGTTTCAGTAGTTGTAGGTTGAGGGCCTGGATTGGGGTGTATGTCACCGTCCTGAAGTAGATGGAGTAGTAGACCATAGTTTTTTGATATGTGCTTTAGAGATGTGTCAAATACTTTCTTTGATTTAGTTTTTAGTAGTTTACAATGAAATAGTCTATGGTATTTGGGAAGTAGATATATGGTTTGTGATGAGGTAGGTAAATAGGATGAAGGTAGGTATGTTGTAGGTGTACTAGTATGTTTTGAGGGAAGTGAGAGAGAAATAGTTAAGGAGTGTTCATAGGAGGTTAAGAAGTAGGTAGTAATGAGAAGGAATAATAGTAAGAAGGTGATAGGTAGTTTAAGTTGTGAGTGGAGGATAGTTGTAGACATGATAAGATAGTTGTATGTGAAGTAGGGTTTCCTGATATGTTGTAGAGGGGTGTGTGGTGGGAGTAGGGGGTAGAGTGGAAGGGGCTGTAATGGTATAGGACTTTAGTGAGATAGTGGTGGGTTGGTTAAAGTGGTATGTAGGTGTGACTAAGTGAAGGAAGTTACACAATTTGTGAGACTGTGAATTGGATAGGATAGCAGTAGTAGGAGGTGTGGCTTGTAGAAATATAAATGTAGGACCCCTGGAGGTGGGTGGGATATGGGGGTAGGGTGGGGAGCGGAGCGGGGCACACAAAGTAGACCAGAGGAGAGTGGAAAAAGTATCAGGGAAGGGAAGGGGGGATCAAGGCAAGAGAAAGTATCCTCGGGGGAGAGGATGAGACAGAGAGGTAAAGGAGGAAAAGGATTAGTATAAGGAGGGGAGAATAAAAGTGTAAGGCAGAAGTCAGTACTAATATCCCAAATAGGGATGAAGAAAGTATAACATCTAGTGGACAAAGTAGTAGTGAAGTAAGCAAACAAGGGAGCTACCAGGCGTGGAGCTGTACTAGAAGGGGGAGAGAGGATAGCCTATGTGGCCATCTGAGGAGACTGTGAGGGGAAATGAAGGAGTAAGGAGGGATAGCTGCTGGCTGCTTAGCTAGTGGCAGTCTGAAAGTTTAGCAGGAACATTTAGTTAAAACGTAATATAGCATGACTAGGTAGACATACTCTCTTTTTTCTGGTGGTAGAGGGTGGTAGAAGAAGACAATGTCCTGACCGAGTCCAAGGGTATTCTGTGGGGAACACCCTAATAGTGAAATTAGAGGGATACAACCCAGGCAAAGACACAGGGTCATGGAGGGGATAGCTGTTAGAGGAGGAGAGAGGACAAAAGATAATGTTAGAGTACAATATTAACATACAGGGTTACAATTCAGAGTCAAAATGCAATAAAAGACAGGTTATGCAACTGGTAAGCAAAGCAACGTTACACATAGTTGATATAACTCTTTAGGATGTACATATTAATGGTGAAAAGTACATTTCAAATAAATAACTGTATAGCTAATAATATATAGAGCCTAGTGTTACAGCAAATCACCACACACACCAGAGTAATGCAGTGAACGCATTCACGTTAACATAAACAATTCAATTGAAACACTTTCCAGTCTCTTTAGGAGGTGTAGATGTTGTAAATAGCAAGTCATAACACGGAACGCTATTGCGTATACAGAAATATGATATGTGAAAGCAATAGTTGTGAGGACTAGGACAGATCCAGTCCCAATGTAAGGCAAACCTAATAACTAAACGCATTCACTTCTAAGTTAGCAATAAATTCAAGAGCAGTCACTTTAAAAGCTAGCCAAACTATCTAAAATTATTCACGTTTGCACAGCCCGTAAGTACTCATAGGTTGGAACAGCACAGCATACAAAACCAGCATTTGCGTGAGATGTAAAGGGTTCCTATACCAGCTTAAGCAGTATCGGTATCAGTATCAGAGGGGTCCCACTTATGTAGCGCTACCTGAAAGCTAAACGCATTCGCGTATAGCTGAGCAAAGATCCACGTGCTACAGAATCAATGCAGACAGTAGCGGAGTAGCATTGCAAGAAAGACTATACTAAACGCATTCGTGTT
>NC_056749.1:505144269-505289269 GCF_019279795.1 Protopterus annectens
GCCCGATTTTTGTGGGATAAAAAAAAATTAGACCACAATAAATCATTTAAAAAATTTTCCCACCTTTAATGTGACCTATAACCTGTACAATTAAATTGGAAATCAAATCTGTTAGGGGGAAAAAAAAAAAAGTACAATAAGCTAGTTGCATAAGTGTGCACACCCTTAAACTAATACTTTGTTAAAGCACCTTTTGCTTTAATCACAACATTTAGACTTCTTAGGTAGGAGTCTATCAGCATGGCACATTTTAACTTGGCAATGTTTGCCCACTCTTCCTTACAAAAGTGCTCCAAATCTGTCAGATTGAAAGAGCGTCTCTTGTGCACAGCCCTCTTCAGGTCACCCCACAGATTTTCTGTTGGATTTAGGTCTGGTATCTGTCTGGGCCATTCCAAAACTTCAATTTTCTTCTGGTGAAGCCATTTTTTTGTTGATTTGGATGTATGCTTGGGCTCATTGTCATGTTGAAAGGTGAAATTCCACTTCATTTTCATCTTACTGGCAGATGCCTGAAGGTTTTGGGCCAAAAGTGACTGATATTTGGAACTGTTCATAATTCCCTCTACCTTGACTAAAGCCCCAGTTCCAGCAGAAGAAAAGCAACCCCAAAACGTGATACTGCCACCACCATGCTTCACCATGGGAATGTTGTTTTTTTGGTGATGAGAAGTGTTGTTTTTGGGCAAATATTACCTTTTGGAATTGTGACCAAAAAGTTCAACCTTGGTCTCATCAGACCATAACACATTTTCACACATGCTTTTGGGAGACTTGGTGTATTGTTTTGCAAATTTTTATCTTGACTTGGATGTTTTTGTGTGTAAGAAAAGGCTTCCGTCTTGCAACCATACCCCATATTCCAGACATGGAGAATACGGGCGATTGTTGTCACATGTAGTACACAACCAGTAGTTGCCAGAAATTCTTGCAGCTCCTTCAGTGTTGCTGTAGGTCTCTTGGCAGCCTCCCTGTCCAGTTTTCATCTTGTTTTTTTCATCAATTTTGGAGGGACATCTAGTTCTTTGCAACGTCACTGTTGTCCCATACTTTCTCCACCTTTTGATGACTATCTTCAGTGTGTTCCATGGTATATCCAATGCTGGGGAATTTTTTTTGTACCCTGCTCCTGACTGATACCTTTCAACAATGAGATCCCTTCGATGCTTTGTAAGCTCTTTGGGAACCATGGCTTTTGCTGTAACAGGCAACTGAGTAAATGTCAGGAAAATCCTACTAGGACAGCTGAACTTTATTTGGGGTTAATCAGAGTCTCTTTAATTGATGGCATGTGTGTACCCAAAAAGACTGAAAACTGTAATTAAATCAAAAGGTGCTTCAACAAAGGATTAGTTTAAGCGTGTGCACACTTATGCAACCAGCTTATTGTAAGTTTATTTTTCATTTTTTATATTTTTTTCCCTAACAGATTTGTTTTTCAATTGAATTGTACAGGTTATAGGTCACATTTATGTTGGGAAAGGTTTTGAAATGACTTATTGTGGCCTCTTTTTTTTACATCACAAAAACCTGGCATTTTAACAGGGGTGTTTACACTTTTTATACCCACTGTATATATGTATATCATGTGTTTGTGTATTTGTGGGTATCTGTGTGTGTGTGTGTGTGTGTGTGTGTGTGTGTGTGTGTGTGTGTGTGTGTCTGTGTGTATATGTGTGCTCATATGTGTCTGTGTGTATAGGTGCATATGTCTTATCTCTGTGATAGGACTCAGAAGCTTAGAATTGGTGAGCCCACCTCCACAAAAAGGCCTATCACCAATGGAGTCCCCCAGGGATCTCTGCTGTGGCCACTCCTCTTTGGCATCTATTTCTAGGATGTCAAAGCCAATGTGAAAAGCCTTTGGCTGACCATGTTCACAGATGATTGCAAACTAGGAGCAGTCATTGAATCCCCAAAGATGAGAATACCATTCATAAATGTCTAATACAGACAAAAGCTTGGTGCCAAAGCCGTGGCTTAACACTAAAAATTAAGAAATGCATTGTATTACCTTTTGGGAATTCTACCACCCTGGGTAGCATCATCAATAAAACATCCTTAAAAGTTGATTCAGTAGTCAGGGATCTAAGAACTCATGTGGATATTAACATAGCATGTGCCCAAGGTAGTAAGAACATTCTCCTATGTTGCTCAACTTATAAGCAAGGCCATTATATCTAGGTCCAAAGAGGTTGTCATACAAATGTACTCGCCCCTTATCAGACCTATTATAGACTATAATACTCTCTTTGGTGTGTACCTGACCAGCCACATGCAAAATAATTTGAACATCCACAAAAATTCCTTACAAAAAGTGTACAAGGAGTAAATATAATGTCCTACACTGATCACTTCAAAGTCCTGTCTCTTTACTCAGTATCATATAGACTTTTGAGAGATGATCTTTGCCTGACATACAAGACATCACTTGACCCTGTTTTGATGAACTTTTTTCACATTTGCAAAACAAACAGCATCAAAATTACTAGATTAAAAGACCTAAATGTTGTATGTGACATAAACAGGACATGTTGGAGAGAGAGAGAGAGAGAGATGTTTCTTAGAGGATTCTCGTTCGATTCCCCATCCCTGTGAAGCAAAGTTCCTCCTTATCGCTTTTTAAATGCAACACGGACCAATGAATGGGTAATTGGAAATTCCCCATGGTCTGACTCCTATGTCTGTCATGGACATTGGCAGTCAGTATATCAGACCTATATAATTCAATTTTGTGGGCCGCATTTGGGTTGCACGGCTAGGCTTATAAAGTTCTTAGTGGTCATTAGCCTAGTCTACACCTATGAATGTATGAAATGTTGGGAACTATTCTAAAACAAAGTACGTCCTGTTAAGTGACCGTCCAAATTCAGTGCTCCCCAAGCCTGGAGCACACAGCTACTTATGAATAATTATTTACAAAAACCCTGCACAAATCTAACACCAAAAAAAAAAAATCAACACCGGTGGAATACTTACCTTACCAGAATGCAACAAAAGAAAACATCATGGCCAAAATCAGAGAGCGCAACTCGATACAAGACCTCTGTGATTCATCTGAAAAAAAGAAACTAAGCAGTCTGATGAAGTCAAGAATACCAGTTATAAGGTCAAGATATCCTGCTGGCTAAGGACAGTCACATAGCCTTCTTCAGCTATGTCAGGAACCTTAAAGGTAGTACTCGGCAGTTTGCTGAACTGGTGGTAAATTCCACAACCTTTACTGACCCAGGTAGCATAGCAAATCTACTGGCTAGTAAATCTAGCTCTGACTTCTCCTCCACTATCCCCTGTGAAATCCCTTCTAGCATATCCCCAGCTATCAACAGGTAGTAGGTCCTGGAGGTTCTTACTAAGGCTAAAAGCAGTGCTTCGGTGGGCCCTGACAATTATTTTATTTGACTTTTGGTTATCGGGATAGTCCGACTGTGTCACTTGACCCATTTTCAGTGGAGGACCAGGGATAAAAGCTCCACGCAAGACAATTTCTTACAACATATATCAGACAATTTCCAACATTACATTGTTATACAGTACATTACATATGTAAGGGAAGTAGTGAGCAGACATACTATCACTTGTGTATCAAACAGCTGAATATTTACAATTAACTGTAGTTCACAAGCTGACATAATCTTAGTGGGTAACATAGATTCCTTAAGGGTATGTTCCTATTGTCATGATCTTATTAGAGTGAACAAAGTCTGAGTTTTCATCCCTGGTTGCTGAAGACAGAGTGGAGTTTAGTTTTATACAGTATAATAAAGATTTTTAATGGATTTGTTTTGGGGGGGAAGAAGCTGAAGTAATAAAGTGGGTTAGCCTGGAGAGAGACATGTGCATAGCCATGATTTAAATTTTCTTTTAGGGGGGCTTTGTACTGGTCTGGACTAATAGTTAGTCTGACATCATGTGGGAGAGTGTTCCATAATTTGGCAATACAGTCTGAGTAAAGTGTTTTCTCCTGATTTCTAGAAGGTTTGGAGGTTTCTGTCCCCTGATCTCAGTGTTCTGTTTGGTTTATAAAGTTGGACAAGGTTGACTAGGTCAGGACAGGCTGTGGGCCTATGGACAGTTTTTTGTATTGTGGCTAGGTGTATGTAAATAAGGGGATTTGTTAGTTTGAGTCTTTTTAATTCTTTCAGAGGTATACAATGATGAGTACGGTAGATAGAGCTTCTTGCAAACTTTGCTAATTTGTTATAGCATTGTTTCAGTTTGTTTTTTGTAGACTTACCTAGGTTGGTTAGTATACAAGATCCCTACAGTAGTGATGGGAGAAGGAAGGTTTTGGCCAGGATGGTCTTGGTGGAAGTGAAAAGAAATTGTCGGTTTCTATAGAGGAGTCCCAGTTTTATATGAGTTTTCTTTATATTTTGTTGGACATGTAGGTCGAAGTTAAGTTTGTTATCAATGATAACACCTTGGAGTTTAGTGTCTTGAACAATTTCTAAGGTAGTTTAGTTAAACTGTATTGGGATAAAGGTGATGTTTTTGGGGTGAAAGATTACAATTTTAGTTTTAGTTTGACACAATATCCCTGATTGTCTCCTGAATAACATAAAACATGACATGACAGCATCACTTGAAGCACTCCAACTACAGCCTCAAAACAGGTTACTTGCCAGATTAATGGAGGGCCACAACAGTCATCCTTCATAAGGGTGGACCATCAGCTGACCACAGGAAATACAGACTCATCAGTCTGACCAGTCTTATATGTAAAGCCATGGAATTAATTATCATGGAAATGATCATCAAGGAAATTGGCAAACTACAGACACTGGACCCATTCCAGTATGGCGTCATTAAAGGAAGGTCTTACCTACTTTAACCTTTTGACATCTTTAAGAGGGTCACAATTGCTACAGATGAGGAGAAACAAGTGCATACCACTTACCTTGACCTGGCCAAGGTGTTCGATACAATACCCCACTCGGGTATTGTTGTCAAACTCTCAGAATTTTGCTTAAATCCTAACATGACTCACTGGATTGGGAGCTGGCTTACAGATAGGACCAAAGAAATCAGGATCAGTGACACCAACTCAGACTAGAGACCAGTGACCAGTACAGTGTCTCAAGACTCCTTATTGGGCCTGCTCCTGTTTTAATATCTCCCTTTCTGTTTGGGTGTGTGGTTTATATATGTATATATACATTTGTGTGTGTCTATATATATATATATATATATATATATATATATATAAATATCTACACACACATACTATTGGAATAGACTTGATTAATACTAGAACTTTTGATAAATATTGTGGGCAAAAATAGATTAAAAAAGAAGCAAATTGGATTCCTAGATAAGGAGCTATGTATAGCCCAAGACTCAATGAATTTATATAATATGTTTCCAGATGGCCTTATTTTTTTTTTTATTCATTTATTCACTTATTTTTGGGAAAAATGATTTGGTTCTTTATGAAATTGTTAGCAGGAATATTTACTAATATAAAAAACAGCAATAGTTTAGTATTAACATTGATAGTTTCTATTAGTTAGATGTGTCTTTTGCCCCTTTTTTTTTTTGATAACCGTATTTTTAAACGTTTAATCTGTTTGTCACCATGGTGTATGAATTTACTATGTGTGTGTGTGTGTATGTATGTCTTGTGACATAGGGATTTAAATATGAAGAGAGAGAGGGGCGTGTGTGTGTGTGTGTGTGTGTGTGTGTGTGTAAATATATATATATATATATATATATATGTGAGCATGTATTTGTGTGCATGTCTGTGTATATATTATATATATTATACATCAGTGTTTTTGTGTATGTATGTGTGATGTCTCTGTATGTATGTGTGTGTATGTGTGTGTGTTTGTATGTATATATATATATATATATATATATATATATGTGCCAAGCTCTTGAGTGAACACCAGTAGAGCGACACCATTTGGTCGACACAGGCAGGTATTTGAAAGGTGTGCAAGATCAACAATCTCTGAGTAGGGAAATATTTCATTTTCATGGGGATTGGTTGATCTCAGAATTAGTATTTAGAATTAGCAAGGGGATGGGGAGATAATTAGTGCATATAAAGTATTGTATGGCAACTATAGGAATCAGAGGAGGTTGGAAAGTTCACAAAGAAAAATGGAGAGGTTATACATAAAACTCCCAAATATGCAGCAAAGTTTAGAAGATTTGGGATTTTTGCTTGGAAGTGTTTGCATAAGTATTTTAATACCCCAAGCAGATGCAAGCAGACACAAAGAATGCTTCATTGTGTAGAGTGCAAATGTTGAAGGTGTGATGCGTGAGAAAGAGATAACTGAGGACATATTTCATGGTACTGTAATGAGTTGGCAGACTTTAAAAATTCACTATTCTGTCAGAAATAATGCATCTGGCCAGGGGCAAGTATCACAGGTTACCTCACCAGTTGAATCTCTCCACAGGGCAAGAGTTCTGTCATCCATCTCCACTTGTCCACTCAACAACTGGCATTGTGACTGATAGGATTTTGATCCCTTTCATAAATAGGTACTAGGCTATCAGCCCAAGGGCCTAAGTAAGCCTAGCCAACAAGGTTCCCTGGCTTACACCACCCAAGAAAGTTATTTTCCTGTGCACCTGTAATGCTGAGCCGCAGAAGTGATCCCTGGGATGCATTTCTTATTTACCATCCACTCATCAAGATTTTTCTTGAAGAGTGCTAATGAAGAACTTTGCTTGACATAGATGGGTAGCTTGTTCCAGAGTATGGGAAGTCTCTGGGACAGGAATCTATCCCTCCAACATGTCCTGTTTATTGTGGTGACAAGGTTTAGGTCCCTAGAACTTGTAGCTCTGGGTTTGACATAGCTTTATATGTTAGGCAGAGATCACCACGGAGTAGGCGATATGCTACAGAGTAAAGCTGTAGTTTTTTGAGGCGGTCAGTGTAGGTCATCTGTTTGAGGCCAGTAATCCTCTTTGTGAGGTACTTATGTGGCCTTTCCAGCTACTGCAGATGTCTTGTGAGGTACATTCCAAAAGGGGCATTGTACTCTACAATGGGTCTAATGAGTGTCGATTAGAGGGGAACAATGACCTCTTTTTTCCTGGATGAGAACCCTTTTGTGATGAGGTGTGCCATGTAGAAGGATTTCCTGACTACTGTGGCGATGTGATTATCAAAGGAGAGACTACTGTCCACCTGGCTCCTAAGGTCTCTTATCACACATTCAGTGTTAAGTAGACTGCTGCCTTTGTGGTAGTTCATGGGTGCAGAATTTTCACCAAAGGGGATGACGATACAGTTTTTGGCATTGAGCTTGAGGCCATGGCTCTGACACCAGGAATCTGTCTCAGTGAGGCCCTTCTGTAGGATGTTCACATCATTTGGGGACTCACCTATGGCTCCTAGTTTGCAGTCATTTGTGAACTTTGTTAGCCAGAGGACTTCTTTGTTAGCCTGTACTTCACAGAAGTAGATAGCAAACAGGAGAGGTCCCAGGACTGAACCCTATGGTACTCCACTTGCCACTGGTTTGAAGTCAGATTTGGAGTCTGCAAATTTTACAGTGTGGGTTCTGTCAGTGAGCCAGTTAGCAACCCATCTTGTGACATAGGGATTTATACCTCTTTTCAAAGGATGTGCTCAAGGTTTTACAGCAGGTAAGGAAAATATATGTCCAAATGGAAGATATTTTCGGTCTAGTGCCATGGTCTCTTTCAGTGAAGATCCCTCTGATCCTTTCATTTATTTGAGTTTCTCTCATCATGCTTGTCCTCTTCTTCTGTGAAGACCCATTTGTCATCCGTTTCTTTTTGCCTTCCTTTGAATCCTTTTTTGACCTCTCATTTTGAGATCAACCAATGTCTTAAAGGCATCCTGCATATTAGGCCTCCAAGAAAGCCTATTTTTCCTCCTTTGAATCTTAATTTTGTTGTGAAAGGATGGACTCAGCCTCCTTTTTTGCCTTTACATTCTGCTTCTTTGCAATATAGTACCTTGAAGACCATTTGGCTCTTTCTTCTGTTTGTAGGGTTTCTGAACTCCAGGCACTTATGGCCATTCCTCCTTTTTTTTGTTTTTTCACAGTGACAGGGTGTCCCTTTGTACTAATACTTCTGTTATGCCCAAGGTAGTCAATGAGTTGTCCTTAAATCAGTCAGCACAACTATCTTCCTTTTTCCCTTCTCCTCAGTTTGCTAGTGACGGGATCCTATATGCCTTGGATTTGCACAGACAACCCGGGTGCTATTTTGATAAAATTAGGACTATGCCTAACTCTGTTCAGCTTTTTGTTCCTTTCATTCCAAGCCTTTGGGTTAGTCTGTTTCTAAACAAAACATCACCTCCAGGATATTTAATGCCATTTCTTTGTTATTCTTTTCATGGCAAATCTCTGTCTGCTTTTGTTAGAGCTCATACCAGAAGGGCTGTTGTACCATTCCATCTTTGAAGCTGCTATTTGGTCTTCAGTGTATACCTTTAGTAAGTATTATAAGTTGAATATGATTTCCCAAGGGAATATTCAGACTTTACAGAGATAGGAAATAGTGAGTTAGGCACCTGAAATAATAAGTCTTATTTAGATAGTGCAAGACCTGAGAATCAAGGTAGAATAGGTGCATATAATTAACAGAAGAAAGTTATGAAACAAAAGTAATTCTTCCATTTTGTTTCTTCACCATATTACCCCTAGTGGTGAAAGGGTTTGGACTGGAAGCATGCAATAAGAATTTACAAATGTTTCTTTCATGTAAATATTAGAAAAAAATAGGGTTCAAGCTCCTAGGCAGTGACACATTTCCCCTGCACTACATTTGGTTGGGGACACATAGTTGAAGTAACACGTGAGCAAGATTCAATGGTACCTAAAAAGTATATTGCCCGACTCTCAACAGCCCCTCATGATTCAAATTCAAATGTGTGATTTTTCAAAAGGGATCTGCTTTGTTGGAGAGGCTAGTTTTATCTGAATCCAGGTCTCCTGCTTTCTTCTCTTGCACCTATACATTCTGTAGTTACACAGGCCTCAGACTTTGGTTGGGGAGCTGCATCTTTGAGGATAAATGTACATGGTTGCTGAAACAGAAAACATACAAATATAAATTAGATGCTGGCAGTAACAAATGCACTCAATTCCTTCAGCAATCTGTGGTCTACAGGCACATTGCAAGTGATTACAGACACCACTGTGATGTTAGATATGCAAGGGGGTTCCAGATCTTACCACCTGTGCAGATTAGCCATGGTTGCCTGCAATATTCAACAGAATCTCTCTCTACAGACATATTAAATTCTGTCACAGCAAAATATTGTGGCAGACAAGTGTAACAGGATCAGGGTAGACCCCAATGAAAGGAAATTGAATCGGGGGATTTTCCAGAATTTATTTCATCTGTGAGAATACTTCATGTAGATTTGTCTCCATACAATGTAATCAGCTAAAATAAATTCTGCAACAGGACTCCTTAGAAACAGACCTAGAAAACAGATGAATTCTTTGTTCCTTGGAAGGTAATGTTCTTGTATGACTTTTGACCCTTTCCACTGATATTCAAGGTCATTCTGAGGATTCAGAAGGACTCTCCAAAGTTCATTATGGTGATTACATTTTGGTTCAGGCAACCGTGGTTCTCCCTTCTTTTGGAAATGGCCAAGAGCAATTACCACAAGCTTCCTGTCAGACCGGACCAACTCACACAAGATGGGATGTTTGATACACATCATCTTGAAACAACTAATTGCCAGCATGATAACAAATGTTAATACCTTTTAGTCACCTCTTTTTATGACGACATGCAGCAGGTATTAAAGGATATGAAGACACCAGCTACTAGGAAATCATACAGTGGTAAAGGAAAATGATTTTCTAGTTAGTTCCAACAAGACCCTTTTAATGCTAGTGTTTCTCTGGTTTATTTGTATAAGTTCTCTGGAAATTCTTACTGCTCTATCAAGGCTCAGAATAACTGCCCATGGACCCCCCTCTTTCAATGCATTCCCATGTCAAGATGTTTTTAAAAATGGTTGTAAAATTCTGTCCTCCAAGAAAACAGGTTTCTTCTCCTTGGGACCTTAATTTTGTTTTGGAAAAATTAACTATTGCTGATATAAACTGACTCAGCATGCTGATTTGAGGATCTTTATAAGAGATAATTGTTTTCAGTTATACAAGAAGAGTGTCTGAGTTCAAGCTCTCATGATGCTTCAACCTTAACTTAGTTTTCCCCCAAAGATAGGGTTTCTGAGAACTAATCCTTCATTTATATAAAGTGATATTCGATATGTCTTTATACCAAGCTATCCATCTCACTGTTTTCTTTCTAGATCCTAAAATGAGGGAGAAAGGGTTATTTATACTCTGGATGTTCACAGACAACTCTGATAATACATTGCAGGACTTTAAATCTTCCGAAATTCTGATCAGTTACTCATTTCTTAAGAAAGTAAGAAAAAAAAAGAACAACATGTGTCAAAGCAGACTTTTTCCAAATGATTGCCCTATACTAACTCCTTTTGTTTTATTACCATAACATGTCATTTCCAGGCAGAGTCAAGACACATTCTTCTATGGCCTTGGCTTCATCAGTGCATTTGGGTCTCAAAAACATAGTTTTACAATGCACAAAAAAATACGACTAGGGCAGAAGTTGCTAGGACCATTCCCTGGGGGCTCCTGAACCCTAACCCTTCTTCCTTTCAAACTTTATAAGGTATGGCATTCTACCCACATATCTAACACTACTTTAGCAGTGATCAAATGATGAACATAGTACAGCTGTGTATGTAAAGTTACCATAACTCTTGATGATTGATTGATCATTGCTGTAGAAGCCACCCCCCCCCCATATTTTTTTGCAAGGGTTTTGCTTGAAAGGGTAAGGACTTTGATTATTTACCTAGCAATAACCATATTCAGATCTGTGGCCTCCATATTTTATTTGGCATGGAAGAGGAGAAAGGCTTGCCATCCATTTGACTGATTTTCTTCAGGTATGCTTGAACACTAAATGGTCTGGACTGGTGGTAGGTGCCCTGAAACTTTGAAAGCTGGCCAGCTGTTATATCATACCTATGCAATATATAACCAGTATAGATAAGACTACTGCAGCAGTGAGCATCTAAATATGTACAGCTATGGTAAGTTTACTTACATTACTATATTTTGCCTACTGATCCAGAATGCTAACTCATGCTTTGCAGAGTTATTTAAAATTGAAAAAAATGGAACTTGTATATGTGTGGGCATGTGAAAAATTCTCTAGGTAATTATTATTGCCTAAGAGTTTCCAGTTCAGTCTGATCAGAAGCCACTAGTTCCATTAATCAAGTCATAATTAGATTAAATGCCACCAAGGTGCCAGAGAGTATTAAGGAACTTAAGATTTAGTGCTAGAGCAATACATTTGTCTGGAAAATAAATGGTTACAGATGTATTATCCAGAAACCCTATGTACGAAAAACATTATCAGTTATCACAAAGTTCATATTGTGACTTATGTACAAACCATAATGAAGACTAGACAAGAACTTAACTGCTATAACACAATAAAAATGTAAACAAGATAGTAAAAATGATTCACATCTGCAACATGTTGTTCAGTGCATGCATAATGGATGACCAAATCATGGAACATTACCTAAGCAGCTTATGCACAAGTGTTATATAGTCAGAGTGCAGTTCTCAAAGCATGATGATTTGTTTTTCTACCAAGACTGAATATCTGTACCACCAGATACTGAGAGAGAGCCAAAATGTCATGGGTGTTTTCACCCATTAACCAAGACATTTTCAATCTAGTGTTAAAAGTAGCAAGTCTGTATTATATACATATCATAGCAGAGATGTGAGCCACAAATGCCAATGCCATTACCGCATGAACCTTGGCAAATAACTGCTACTTATGTGAGTCTGAGGGAAAAAAACTACTTTGCTGTTGCTATTACTCATAACCTAGAAATAATTCATGTACCAACTACAACTAGCTAACAAATATTATCCAGAGTGAAGACTATGCTCTCAGGATACAGTGTTCTTATGTAACAGCTTGCAGTCAATGATGCAGTTTTTTTTTCTTGCGAATTCCAAGGGTTTGAGTTTTATTACTGTTTTATTCATACAATATCAAGTCCTGCCTATCCACAATCAAATGTTAAAGCTGAGAGAGCAGTATAGATATCCAAAATGTCCTCATAATGGTCTTATGGCATATCGAGCCATACAATATAATGCCTCTGGTATAAACCTTTCACAGTTAATACTGTAAAACAAAGATTGATGGGCTAATGACAAAGAATTATACTATATCATTGAGTGCAATGACCAATGTAATTCCACATGGCCACTGCCTGTCCTGCAACCAGTTCAAGCTGCTTGAAGATACAACAGGTGCAATATTGCAGAAATCCATTGAACCACATTCCTACATGGTGCCAGTTAAAGATGGTGCCATATTTTGATGCATTAGACAGAATGTCCAACAAGTTGCAGTTCACTGTCAAACTGTATAGTGTTGCAAAAAAACAGCCAAAACCACCTGAGCTAGAAATAACCAGATCAATATATATATATATATATATATATATATATATATATATATATATATTCATGTAACAGCAACCTGGTCATATTACTAGAAATGTTATGAAGGGACAGTTCCTGCAGGTAATGAGGCTACATGATGATGACTATGAACTGGTTCCAGCTTTTGGACTTCTTAAAAATTAATTTTTAGCTTGAGAATATAAATTACATGAGATTGAAGGTTGCTTGAATGAGGTGCTTCGTATGAGGGGTAGTGATGGAAGACTCTACTTTTCTGAGAGATTCAGGAATGAGAACATTGGAGACGCTACTTCGGCTGGTACATGTCATCAGAATAGGGTTTGTCTAACCTGTTTGAGTGATGTAAACATAGTATGTAATATAAAGGAAAACCAGTCACCTCTTCGGATAAACGCTCACACGCCAAGTAAAAATGAAGTAAAAACTAAGCAGAAAGTCTGGCTTTGAGCGAAACAAGCAATTAACTTCAGTGTACCTTTAGTATAACTTCAATGAAATTTCCAGCTCCCATTGAGAGATGCTACGATACTTTAATCAGCAAATAACTCTCCGGTTCAGTAATAGATGAATATTCTTTAATAATATGATCCAATACAGTCAGACAAGCACTTTCGCTATAATAAGCTTCCTCAGGTCTATACAAAATGACATAAAAACTATTACTTATATATGCAAATCCTACAATCAATTAAGTAAATCATTCTGCATTTAAAAGGGAAATGCTCAAAATCAGATAGACTTATTCTACATATTTCTATAACGCATATATAACATTGCTTAAAAATGTATATACAAAATAATATCATTATAAAAAAGTCTATGTATATACTCTAATTAATGTATATTAATATAAAAATGTAAAAATATAAAAAACATTACTAACTACATTTCATGATGCATATATATGCATCAGTGATAGTGCATATTGACACTCTGTATATGCATAATAAAGAGTAGTAGACTTATCTTCTGAACATAGAACTCAGATCAACTTATTTAAAATCAATTTTCATAGATGTATGACAGACATTATTTCATAAATATATAACAAAAAATATATATAAAACAACACATGTATAAAAACAATATATTAAAAGAGCATTAATACTAATAATAATAATAGCACCACATCTAGAACATCCTAAAAAATACAATAAAAAATGTGAATAAATGTGTATGTATGGATTTTTTCTTTTACTAAATACCTTATTATATAAGGACCTCATCTAATTTTCCTCCTCTTTCTTAATCTTGGTTTAATGGATACTCTTTCATTCAAACCCGACCCATGATCTGCCCTTAGGCGTATGATCCAATCATTTTCTCTATCCTCAGTATGGTTGTTAATATCACCTCCTCTCACATTAATGGGTATAACTTCCAATACTCTAAACAAAAAATGATGTGATGGATCATTATCAATCACATGTTTGGCTAGGGCATTATTCGGGGATCCTTTCCTTATATTATAGATATGTTCTCTGATTCAGTCCCTAAATTTGCGGTTGGTCTTACCTACATAAAAACTAGCACATACTTGAAATACATAAGATACACTATATTGCAGGTCATACAATCAGCTACAGTTGTTATCTTAAAATTCTTTCCTGTATCAGGGTGTATAAACATTGAATTCGTATCAATGTACATACAAAAATTACATTTACCACAAGGTCTAGTATTCCCTAACTTCCTACTATCACTGCTCACATTAGTATAGCAAAGCATTCTCTTAAGGTTCTTTTTATTCCTATACTGAAATTTCGGTGTATCACCTACAATATTCTTAATGTCCTCATCTATTTGAAATACAGACCAAAATTTACTCACAATATTCCTAACTATATGCCAATCTGATGTATATGTGGTCATAAATTTCACATTAGTCGTATTGTGTGTCCTCTTATCCTGTCCAACTCCAGATGCTTGTGGTCCAAAATATGGTATAGCAGTGGTACATCTTAACTTAGATACATCTTTCAAATTACTATCAATTTCTTGTCTATCATAGCCTCTCTCCAATAATCTATCCCTTAGACTATGTAGTTCATCATCAAAACCTTCATCAGAGGGATTAAGTCTAGATGCCCTTATTCCCTGTCCTCTCACAATGTTTTTAAAAACAAATGAAGGGTGCATACTTGATCTCATCAGTAAAGAATTGCAATAGCAATTCTTTCTGAATATGCCAGTATTCACCAACCCATTTGGTAATTTCTCAATGAACAAATCGAGGAACTCTATCTTGTCCATGGAGTAGTTCATGGTGAACTTAAGGAAATTAGTCAAATTGTTTATATTTTCTAAGAACAGTTTTAACTGCTCAACTGTCCCTTTCCATAAGATAAAAACATCGTCTACAAAACGTCTAAAAAGTAATACATACTTTCCATATAATTCTATCTTACATAGGACATTTTCCTCCCACCAGGCCAAGAACGTGTTTGCGTAACTATTGGCGCATGGTGTGCCCATTGCAACACCATCCACCTGTTTATAAGTGACATCATCAAACATGAAAATGTTATTATCAAGTACTATTTCCAGAAATTTTAGAATTAAATCTATCTTCATTAAATCATAACTACTATGCTCTTTTAAATACTGACAGATATAACTCAGGCCTAATGCATTTGGTATAACTGTAAACAATGACTGAATGTCAAGAGTGACAAATATACATGGCTCTATTTCAATTTGTTCACCAATGCAGTCATACAAATCCTGTAAGAACTGTTTAGAATCTCTCAAGACATACCTATTTTCATTTAATAATGGTCTAAGATTCTTTTCTATATACACAGATAGATGTTCTGTTATCCATCCTCGTCCTGAGACTATAGGTCTCATGGGAGGATCCTTGTCTTTATGGATTTTTGGTAATCCATGCATAATGGGTATGAGAGGATTCTTAATGTATAAATAGCCATATAAATCTTCATCTATAAGTTTACCCTGATATAATTCCTGTAGAATATTCCTAATTGACCTAATTATGTTCTCTATAGTAGATGAAGGAATAATCTGGTAGAAACTATCATCTAACATTTGCTTCATAGCCATATGGTAATGGTCAGCATCCATGACTACCACTCGTCCTCCTTTGTCTGCAGGTCTAACTACAATAGTGTTGTCATTCTGTAGTTCCTTTAGACTTAATCTTTCACTGTGGGTAAGATTATCTGTAAAATGATGTTTACTACCTTTCTCATTATAATATTTATGTAATTCTTCTTCAGTTAGACGCTGGTATGTCTCTATGACTGGATGATTGACAGGAATAAAGTCACTCAATTTCTTAAATGTGAACTTCCTATCTATGTGTGATGTAGAAGCATCATCTTTGAAAATCAACTTCAGCATTATGTTCCTACAAAACATTTTAAGATCTGTCACTGTTTCTGTAATCGTACTCTTACTTCTAGGAATGAAATTCATTCCTTTACTTAATAGATGAGTGTCATTGTCAGTTAAAGCTCTATTGGATAGATTATACACAGATTTACTCATTTTTTCCACATTTTTTTCAGTGTTTGATTCTGCGGAAACTCCTCGGAAAATTTCCTTTTCTGACGCCCGCGACTCATAGAGCGCGTGCGCCTGGGACCTTTCTCCATCCTCACCTGGAGGGGAAAAGAAACATTCAAACCCATATCTTGGTGTGTCATTATCTGATTGCTCTGAGTTTTCCGTCTGACAACTGCATTATTACCAGTATTATCAGCAGTTGGTTTATTCTTCAACACTTTCACCACAGGATATAAATTAATTTCTTCCTGCATACTAGGATGCATAATGTGTATTACATCATTTGAATCATCCATATGGTTCTCACTATTCCTATCTTTATTACTATCTCTAAAATGAGTTTCCTGCACATCAGTAATTTCTTTATCAGTATTACCTCTATCTAAATTTATAGATTGAACAACACAGTCTTCATCCATGGTAGCTCTCAACTCAGTATTGCTACCATTTACATTATTAGCATTCTTGCTCCTATCTATAACAGGAGTGGTGCCATGTGTATCAAAAACATCTCTACTAACTAGATCATGCTCACTTATCGCGGCACTTCCATTATGTCTAATGCCACTTTTATCTATTGTTCTATTAGCATAGTTTGTAGCATATTGTACACTCACATTCCTATTAGGCCCTGCTATTGCGTCTAGGCAATATCGCAAGTGTAGACGCTGTTCCTTTGGTCTTCACCACGAGGAACATAGATTATTGAAGTGTGAAGGAAGCATCATCTAAATTATTGAAGTGTGAAGGAAGCATCATCTAAATATCCTTCCGGACAGTCAACAAAGTGTGTTACACCTCTATATTGACTGCCATTTGGGACATTAATACTTCTACTTTAAGCCGTTTCTTATTCTAGTGTTTTTTGTGTGATAGCGTCATCATGGCTAATATAGAATTAGATTATGTTCCTCATGGTGAAGACCAAAGGAACGGATCACAACAACAATTGAACGGTCCTTTGCATGACCGTTTCAAGCAATACCTGAACTGTACAGCTATTTCGGCATGGCGCTTAGAAACATTGACTCCGCGAGATGACATCAATTTGAGGGAGACGAACATGGAGCGCTTAAACCAACTTTTGGACAGTATGGAACGGAGTTTCTACAAACTAAAAAGATTACAGGTACAGCGTCTACACTTGCGATATTGCCTAGACGCTAACATTATATCATGAGGGCTACGCATTTTTAACATGCCCAGTCAAGGGCGTGAGTATCCCGGACTTTTATCGGCGTGGCAGAAACTGAATATTCAATTCAGTTATCAGTATTTGGAACTATTAATAAGTTTCTTTTTACCAGAGGAAGAATTGCTGATACAGGACATTAACAGCAAACATTCAATTATATTTGAGGAGTTCCCTGAAGGTATTGTTTCTTCATTATTTGAAAACATACTAGATAGTGTATCAGCTTTGGAAAGGAAGCTGATACAACAAAAGAAACATAAAATTAACAGGGACCTTAATGATTTTAAATTAGGTCATGTGTTCACTTGGCCTAGGTACAATCATAATAATAATCATGTAGATGATGCTCATACTACATTCCGTAATTTTGAGAATGTTATTAATGATAATGCTATAGGTCATAATCATGAAAATGATGGCATTATTGGACATATACATGTAAATGTAAACAGGAATATTTCTGATGCTTCAGTATATAGGAGCACTAATATGAGTATGAAACATTCTATATTAGAGAATGTGGGCATAGCAGGGCCTAATAGGAATGTGAGTGTACAATATGCTACAAACTATGCTAATAGAACAATAGATAAAAGTGGCATTAGACATAATGGAAGTGCCGCGATAAGTGAGCATGATCTAGTTAGTAGAGATGTTTTTGATACACATGGCACCACTCCTGTTATAGATAGGAGCAAGAATGCTAATAATGTAAATGGTAGCAATACTGAGTTGAGAGCTACCATGGATGAAGACTGTGTTGTTCAATCTATAAATTTAGATAGAGGTAATACTGATAAAGAAATTACTGATGTGCAGGAAACTCATTTTAGAGATAGTAATAAAGATAGGAATAGTGAGAACCATATGGATGATTCAAATGATGTAATACACATTATGCATCCTAGTATACAGGAAGAAATTAATTTATATCCTGTGGTGAAAGTGTTGAAGAATAAACCAACTGCTGATAATACTGGTAATAATGCAGTTGTCAGACGGAAAACTCAGAGCAATCAGATAATGACACACCAAGATATGGGTTTGAATGTTTCTTTTCCCCTCCCGGTGAGGATGGAGAAAGGTCCCAGGCGCACGCGCTCTATGAGTCGCGGGCGTCAGAAAAGGAAATTTTCCGAGGAGTTTCCGCAGAATCAAACACTGAAAAAAATGTGGAAAAAATGAGTAAATCTGTGTATAATCTATCCAATAGAGCTTTAACTGACAATGACACTCATCTATTAAGTAAAGGAATGAATTTCATTCCTAGAAGTAAGAGTACGATTACAGAAACAGTGACAGATCTTAAAATGTTTTGTAGGAACATAATGCTGAAGTTGATTTTCAAAGATGATGCTTCTACATCACACATAGATAGGAAGTTCACATTTAAGAAATTGAGTGACTTTATTCCTGTCAATCATCCAGTCATAGAGACATACCAGCATCTAACTGAAGAAGAATTACATAAATATTATAATGAGAAAGGTAGTAAACATCATTTTACAGATAATCTTACCCACAGTGAAAGATTAAGTCTAAAGGAACTACAGAATGACAACACTATTGTAGTTAGACCTGCAGACAAAGGAGGACGAGTGGTAGTCATGGATGTTGACCATTACCATATGGCTATGAAGCAAATGTTAGATGATAGTTTCTACCAGATTATTCTTTCATCTACTATAGAGAACATAATTAGGTCAATTAGGAATATTCTACAGGAATTATATCAGGGTAAACTTATAGATGAAGATTTATATGGCTATTTATACATTAAGAATTCTCTCATACCCATTATGCATGGATTACCAAAAATCCATAAAGACTTGAAGGATCCTCCCATGAGACCTATAGTCTCAGGACGAGGATGGATAACAGAACATCTATCTGTGTATATAGAAAAGAATCTTAGACCATTATTAAATGAAAATAGGTATGTCTTGAGAGATTCTAAACAGTTCTTACTGGATTTGTATGACTGCATTGGTGAACAAATTGAAATAGAGCCATGTATATTTGTCACTCTTGACATTCAGTCATTGTTTACAGTTATACCAAATGCATTAGGCCTGAGTTATATCTGTCAGTATTTAAAAGAGCATAGTAGTTATGATTTAATGAAGATAGATTTAATTCTAAAATTTCTGGAAATAGTACTTGATAATAACATTTTCATGTTTGATGATGTCACTTATAAACAGGTGGATGGTGTTGCAATGGGCACACCATGCGCCAATAGTTACGCAAACATGTTCTTGGCCTGGTGGGAGGAAAATGTCCTATGTAAGATAGAATTATATGGAAAGTATGTATTACTTTTTAGACGTTTTGTAGATGATGTTTTTATCTTATGGAAAGGGACAGTTGAGCAGTTAAAACTGTTCTTAGAAAATATAAACAATTTGACTAATTTCCTTAAGTTCACCATGAACTACTCCATGGACAAGATAGAGTTCCTCGATTTGTTCATTGAGAAATTACCAAATGGGTTGGTGAATACTGGCATATTCAGAAAGAATTGCTATTGCAATTCTTTACTGATGAGATCAAGTATGCACCCTTCATTTGTTTTTAAAAACATTGTGAGAGGACAGGGAATAAGGGCATCTAGACTTAACCCCTCCGATGAAGGTTTTGATGATGAACTACATAGTCTAAGGGATAGATTATTGGAGAGAGGCTATGATAGACAAGAAATTGATAGTAATTTGAAAGATGTATCTAAGTTAAGATGTACCACTGCTATACCATATTTTGGACCACAAGCATCTGGAGTTGGACAGGATAAGAGGACACACAATACGACTAATGTGAAATTTATGACCACATATACATCAGACTGGCATATAGTTAGGAATATTGTGAGTAAATTTTGGTCTGTATTTCAAATAGATGAGGACATTAAGAATATTGTAGGTGATACACCGAAATTTCAGTATAGGAATAAAAAGAACCTTAAGAGAATGCTATGCTATACTAATGTGAGCAGTGATAGTAGGAAGTTAGGGAATACTAGACCTTGTGGTAAATGTAATTTTTGTATGTACATTGATACGAATTCAATGTTTATACACCCTGATACAGGAAAGAATTTTAAGATAACAACTGTAGCTGATTGTATGACCTGCAATATAGTGTATCTTGCGGTATGTCAAGTATGTGCTAGTTTTTATGTAGGTAAGACCAACCGCAAATTTAGGGACTGAATCAGAGAACATATCTATAATATAAGGAAAGGATCCCCGAATAATGCCCTAGCCAAACATGTGATTGATAATGATCCATCACATCATTTTTTGTTTAGAGTATTGGAAGTTATACCCATTAATGTGAGAGGAGGTGATATTAACAACCATACTGAGGATAGAGAAAATGATTGGATCATACGCCTAAGGGCAGATCATGGGTCGGGTTTGAATGAAAGAGTATCCATTAAACCAAGATTAAGAAAGAGGAGGAAAATTAGATGAGGTCCTTATATAATAAGGTATTTAGTAAAAGAAAAAATCCATACATACACATTTATTCACATTTTTTGTTGTATTTTTTAGGATGTTCTAGATGTGGTGCTATTATTATTATTAGTATTAATGCTCTTTTAATATATTGTTTTTATACATGTGTTGTTTTATATATATTTTTTGTTATATATTTATGAAATAATGTCTGTCATACATCTATGAAAATTGATTTTAAATAAGTTGATCTGAGTTCCATGTTCAGAAGATAAGTCTACTACTCTTTATTATGCATATACAGAGTGTCAATATGCACTATCACTGATGCATATATATGCATCATGAAATGTAGTTAGTAATGTTTTTTATATTTTTACATTTTTATATTAATATACATTAATTAGAGTATATACATAGACTTTTTTATAATGATATTATTTTGTATATACATTTTTAAGCAATGTTATATATGCGTTATAGAAATACGTAGAATAAGTCTATCTGATTTTGAGCATTTCCCTTTTAAATGCAGAATGATTTACTTAATTGATTGTAGGATTTGCATATATAAGTAATAGTTTTTATGTCATTTTGTATAGACCTGAGGAAGCTTATTATAGCGAAAGCGTTTGTCTGACTGTATTGGATCATATTATTAAAGAATATTCATCTATTACTGAACCGGAGAGTTATTTGCTGATTAAAGTATCGTAGCATCTCTCAATGGGAGCTGGAAATTTCATTGAAGTTATACTAAAGGTACACTGAAGTTAACTGCTTGTTTCGCTCAAAGCCAGCCTTTCTGCATAGTATGTAATATTTTGAAAAATAATTGGTCTATTTTATAAGCTGACCCCGACAGGAGAAAGTCATTGATGATTCTCCTAGGTTTTGTTTTAGGAGTAACCTTTCCCTTAAATGACAATTATGCTATTGGAATAACTTGACAGAGACTGCAGTTCACTCTGATTGAAAAGGGACTTTTAAATGCCGCATTTGTATAGCATGTAAATATATTTTAACAAACACCTCATTTCTGCAACCCAGTACTGATGTTATAATAGAGACAGACTTTTATGCTGACTGTAAGAATAAAGATCTGATTTATTATGCAGACTGTACTGTCTGCAGAGTCTTCTATGTTGGCAAAATGAATTGCATGCTAAAAGAAAGGGTCATGGAGCATATAAATGATAAAAATAAAAAGAAAGTAACTAATGCCCTGACCAAGCATGTATTGGAACAAAGTAGTGATCACTCATTCCATTTTTTTGAGCTGGAGCTGACTTCACTGAATGTGTGGGGTAGAGATCAGAATAATATAACAGAATGCCGTGAGCTGTATTGGATATTACTTTATAAGCACACCTTCCACCAGGATTGAATGGGATGACTTAATTGAAGCCAGTGTTGAAATCCCACCCCCTATGTCATTAAATTACACTTGTGAACACTTGATTGGTTGAATCATTCATGAGTCAGCTGACTGCATGCATTTCAGTAATTGGACTTTGTTAGATTTTTCAATGCTCTTCCTTTAGTGGTTTTTATATGGTCTGAAGAAGCAGATTGAGTATCTATGAAAGTGCTTACCTTTTATTTTAAGTTTTCTGTTTTACTAAAATTTATAGTTAATTTTTCAGCCATGTTGATCAGAGTTTTATTTATTTTTTTAGATATATTTATAGGAAGCTACAGTGGTATATTATTGAAATGTAAAAGCCATAAATGAGAAACACAAGTTTCTTGCTTATGTTTACCTGATTAATATATCAGTTGAATATGATTGTAAAGGGCGAAAAAATAACTGCTGTTACTGCATTGCAAACCAGTATTCTACACTGACAAAAACTTGCTTGAATTGTCTTTATTTACTAGTAGCATCAATGTATATTTTTTAATGTATGCATGTTTTGTGAAGTTGAACTTTTAATTTTCAGTTGTTAAATTATTACCAGCAGGGGAATAAGCTTGTATGATGGTTTACCTTCATAATATTGATGGCCACAATGGCAAACATGCACAACGCTGAACCATTTCCACTAAATCCATACCGCCAAAACCTCAGAAAGTCAACAAAACATCGAAAGTCAAAATTTCTGACCACACCACACCTACAAACAAGTACTAGCATGAGTAAAAAAGAGGGCGAGATTTTGCGGTTCAGAATATCCGTGTTCAAGGTTTTGTGAAGGCACATTTCGGAGTTTGCGTTAGTGGGTTCACTGTTGTGGTGATCAGCATTATGGAGGTAACCTGTATGACAAGGTGATATTCATCATGGCATATTACAACTATTTAACTGTACAATGAACAATCCACTTGTAAGCAGTGAAGCAGACTGGCAGTGGTGTCCAAAAATAGCAGTACTCCTACTGCTGCATTGATTAAATAAATAGGGGGGAATATCAGAACTCTGCTGGTACTTACACTTGCAATACACTCGCATGTATTAACAGACATCAGCAGACAAGAGAATGATTATTGAAAATAAACATTAAATTCATGGATCCTCCAATTTCTCCAGTAAGCTGCTCTTACTTGCTTCTGAAACTAAATATATATCATCACCATAAACTAACACGTTTTCCCCCCTTTTTTACTCCAAGGAGTTGGGATATTGGTTTCACTTCATATCGTCAAAAACTCATTTCATTGAATTTCAAAACAACGAGACCAAATCATAGAAAACTCAAATCGTCGAAAACTCATAACATCGAATCGCAAATCATTGAAAACTACAAAGCAGCTAGAAATAACATCCTACAGAGTTTTTGCTAAATGTATGCAGGGGGGCAAGCCCCCTTGCACCCCCATGTTGGGGGCTCTGCCCCCCACACCCCCCATACAGTAAATATACCAACTCCATGGTCGCACTACAGTGGGGAAAAAGGGTAATTTCCTAACCCCACTGTAGTGCGACCTTGGAGTTGGTATATTATATTTTCAGGGGGGTGGGGGGCTCTTGGTGGGTGCAGCATAAACATAGTAAACAGTGTCTGGGATGATTTCTAGCTGCTTTGTAGCTTTCAATGATTTGAGATTCGATGTTATGAGTTTTCAACAATTTGGGTTTTCCATGATTTGGTCTCGCTTTTTTGAAATTCGATGAAATGAATTTTCGACGATATGAAGTGAAACTGGGATATCACATCAACTGTTTCCCCTCTCTCAAGTCAGTGTCTCTCTCCTACCTTATTCAGCAGTGGTGCCTGACTGCCACATAACTTCTGTTATGTACTCCATCTCTTGGTTAGACATCTTCATTTCCTCTTGTCTTTTTCCCATGTTTCCTAAATCTTCTTCACCATTTTATCTTCTGTGTTCAAAAAACATTATGATTTGTTCTTATTTTCCTTTTCTGCAAATGGAGCTACATTGGATTCTGATCTAATGTCATCATTGTTTTCATCTGTTCTAAAATGTGCAGACTTCCACCAATCTCCATCACCTCTAACTTCCCTGTTATCACTGCCCAGGTTTCTGTGCCAGACAGAACTACTGATCAGTCCACTGTTTTGTATAGCCTACTCTTCAGCTTTGTTGACATTCTTATTCTTTTACATACTACCCTGGCACTCTGTGCTAGTTGTGACCAGAGCACTTCTGATTCTAGTTTTGCCCTCATTCAGACATCCCTTCTCCTTGACATCGCCAATGAGATTATTGAAGCTGTTAACCTGTTCCATAGGTAAAAATGTGTATTATGATTTATTTTTTGTGCTTAAAATGTATTTCATTTTTTAAATGTGGAGCTTTTCTCCCCGGGCCTCTGCTGAAAATGGAAATATATCCAGTTGGACTAGCCCGGTCAACAAATGTAAAATAAATAAATAAATAAACATTGTTTTCAGTTCTATCTCAGTTTTCAGCTTCTTCTTAATTTGCCTCATTTGCTGCTATATCAACTGTCTTATCTGTACTTGGTTTCATTCCATATGTGCCTTCAGTTGTGTATTCCAGTCCTCTGTAATTTGTTATGTCTCTGTTCTGAGTCTGCTTCAAGTGCTTCATCATCTGTGTACATCATATTTGTTGATCTGTCCCCTCTAACCTGTTTGCTAGTATAGCCCATCATTAGTGGGCTTAAAGCTGAACCCCGATGCACACTCTCTCCCACTTGTTACCCCTCTGTGAATCAGATCACTGTTCATATTTCTTATTGGGTCCTTGTAATTACCTGCACCAATTCTCCCTGTTTCTGAGTTTTCATGAGACTACCCAAATCAGTTTTCTTGGGACCTTCTCATATGCTTTCTTGAGTGTAAGAATGACCAGTTGAACTCTTTCTCATATCTTGTTTTATCAAAACTGTGTGTCACTGCAAGCATCAGGTCAGTTTTGCTACTTCCTCCTCATCTGAATACAAACTGCTTATCTCCCCTCTTCCTTTCTAATATTTTGTATATTAATTTATCAATCTCCCTCTTGAGCACTTTCAAGCAGTGTGACAGATATTTGATACAGCTGTACTGTCCAAAGCTGTGAATGGCCCTTTTGTTTTTATACAATACTTATTCTGCCAGTCAGGTGGCATAGAGGGATAAATCCCTGACTAAAAACAAGCTGATCCAAGTTTGATGACTGACAGAGCAGTGGATAGAGATAATAGTCCCCTTCCTGTGGGGGACAGTGGTATGTGGGCATCTTCAGACCACCCGTGGTGGAGGTTTGGGATGCTGCCAGAGGAAGCTTGGTGAATGCGGGGCAGTAGGGCCTAGGTGAGCCTCTGTGAGGTGGGGGAATACTCAGCAGATCCCACTAGCACACCCCCCAGGGCCATACCACATTGCCCTGGAAGGGAGGAGGGAATAACAAGGTATGTCAAAGTAATACCCCCCCCCCAATACAGAAGCGGAGACTTTACAGTTTCCCATTGCCTGTGATCTGTGATTGGGCAAGTGGACACCAACCAGTTAGTAGCTTATTGACCCAATTACTGGGCTTTATAACAGGTACACACTGGTTAATAGGGGCCACTTATAACCCTCCTGGTGTTATCATGAACCCCTGGCAAATACTCCTATTAGCTAACAGTGGTCAGTGTGACCAAGTCAACTAGTTCTAAATTTTTACACCACTGAGTGGCTAGACCTGACATGGTTCACAGTCTGTGATCCATGTTCTCCTATCTAAATAATATTGCAAAGTGCAGCCAAGGCCTAAAGTGATAATCTACCCAGTGCTTCACCTTAGAGGCACTACCTAGACTCTCCACTGTGGCCCATGACAACGTTTAATTTTGGGTGCAGTCTTTTGGTATATATATCTCAAGTTCAACCCTGAGGTATAGTCAGCATGTTTTTAATGAGGTGTGAGGAACAATACACCAGCAGTGCAACGAGGTCAAGGTCAAACCCAATACTTTCTGCTTGAGTGGCAAATGTCTTAGCCACCCATTTTGTCAATCTTGTATGAAACTAAATGTATAGCTTGCTGATAACAGACTGCATTTTAAGAAGAGGCATAGAATTAACTTTATTTTCTAGATTTTCCCTGAAAAAAGGATATTTTGTCAGCTATTTCAAAGCTGCAAAATTAAATAAAGCTGCTTTGTTTGAGAAAAGCAAAAGGTATTACGAATGTGATACCTTCATTCAAAGATCCTGCTGAAAAAAATCAGTGCAATGGAGATAAGCTAATAAAAAAACATTTATCACAGGTGTTGTCAATGCAATATATTCTTGCATATAATCACTTGCTTAAGCAACATATAGTACAGATAATTAACCAGTTCATCAGAGAAATACAGTTCTAGATTTCAGAGTTACATAGTGCTTATGAGAATGCAATAGTAATAATAATTAATGCTTATGAGAATGCAGCAGTAATAATAATTATTGCCGATGCTACTAAGGCATTGTGGGGGAGCTGGCTGTGATAATTAGCCATATTATCTCCCACAGAAAAGACATTCAGAGAGAGAGAGAATCAGTTGGCTGCATAAGTTACCTCAGCCTGACATGTTAATGAACTTGGCCAAAAGTTGTATCTGTGTACTGACATCTGTGTAAATCAAAATGTATCTAGTAAAATGTAACAGAAGAGAGTACATACTGATTGCAAGAAGTGTTTTTATAGCAGGTGAAAGAGCAGTTTTAAAATGCATGTTCTATACTGTATACAAACTGTATGCCACTCAGCATAAACAAACTGCAGAGTAGTTTGAAATAATAAAGACATGGTGAAATTTTATGTTATTCAAATATCAGTAGCACCAGGCAGAAATGTGATGTCTGTAAAATAAGTGATTGCTCAGGTCTCATTTTGAATAACTCGAGTACAAGTTAAGACATCATTACATAATGGCGGTTAACAAACTTAAGTGACCCACCAGCATTTTGATGATGATTAAACTTTGATATTACTGTCTTCCTTTATTTAAACTAAATTTAAGCATTTACTTCAATTTTCTTAAAGCAATCTGTGAAGAACAGTGTTTTTTTTTTTTTTTACTTTCCTTGCATACATACATTTTCAGGAAAATTAGGTGGCATGGGCTTTCCTTTTTTGGTTGAAACTACACCAGAGAACTGCTTTTAATAATACAGATACAGACACGTCACCATCCAAGTCATCCATTTTTCAGACAGTATGGTAGTGTAGCATTGCTTGTAAAATAAAATGAAACACTCAAAATTAGTAATGTTCACAGACTCTGGAAGGTATTAAAATGCAGCAGAAATGGAGAATGTATTAAGAGTCCCATGTTTCCCTTCACATTATTTACAGTGGATAAAGATTAAACAAACACCTACTTTGGCTTTCACATTTTAAGGTTGATTAGAAGTAGCAACATGCACCTGGAAGACTTAACAGGGTGTGCAAATTTAGATAATTGTTTATGCATATAACTCTGTCCACCTTTATCTATAAGACATGTTAGATCAGTTGGTCAAATTTTGGCAGAGTTGTTCTGGGATGCAGCCACCTCTATATCAGTCACTGAACTTTTCAAACACATAGTTTTAGACATGACTGATCATTCTGAAAGATTTTTGCATAGGAAGGGAGGTAATCCTATACATCAGATATGCTGCTTTAACAGTATTTGCTATTATTTTTAAAGACTACAAAATCTGACATGTTTACATTTTCAGTAAATGTAATATATGTATGTGCACACCCCTCCCGCCAACACACACACACACACATATAGATAGATATATATATATATATATATATATATATATATATATATATATATATATATATATATATATATATATATAAGTAAATAGTTATAGACCTTAAAGATTTTTAAAAAAAGTAGAGCAATTATATAATCCGTATTGGAGCTTTTTTTTCTGTTGTTGAGAAAATAATGTTGCATTTATAATACATTAGTTAATAAATTAAATATTTTCTTTTTTGTTAAATGCTTATATAAACATATATAAAATTAAGATTCTGAGAAGTATTTTTAATGTATGCAAGACATAAGGTACTGTTCTTTAAGAAAACACATCTTTGTAATTCAGAAAGGCTGCCTTGTGTAGTAAGCCTGTTTTGCCCCTTGTGGTAACCATTTCTAATTCAGAGACAGCACTATCACAGTGCTGAACAATAAAGGGGGAGGGGGGTGAATGGAGGCACCTGTGTCAATATGATGCATTGATCGCCTCAGGTGCTTAACAGAAAAATGTACCAACTGGAGCTGGTGGCATTTACAGCTGATTTAAAAGCATGAAGATTAACCAATAAGAAGGTCTTTCCTTATTGTCAATAACAAATGTCTGAATCACATTTTCCACAGTCACAGAAACAGCCCCCATCATCCACAGTTCTTAGCACCAGTAGTGAGATGCTTTCAGAATCACCAGTCATATTTTTATAATCACTGCCCAGAAGAAACCACTGTATGTGATGTTATGATATTGATATATGAAACATCTATAAGAAGCATATCTAACTCAACAAGCTCCCTGTGCCAGAACCACAAAGCAGTGCCCCCCCCCCAGTTCCTTCACTGAAGAGCACATAAAAGAATGCACCAACCAAGTAGCCAGATGCATTAACCCAAACCTCCTCCTCCCCAGCCATTCAGGTCATGTGTCTCTGCCCTGTCTCTTACTGTACTTGAATACATTTTATTAAAAGTTAAATAAATCATTTCTTCTTTTAAACTGTAGCAAACAGTTGCTACCGTTTAGACCACACACAGGGAACTACAGCACCTTGGTTTGACCACAAATACTATACTGATTTTAAAAGCCGGTGTTGCAATAGAGATTGGTATTCGGTGATCACACCTCCCAACACATTGCAGCCAGGGAAATTGCCTCTATTGCCCCACCCTAGCTATGCTACTGCCGTCTAAATTTAATCTGATGACTAATCTTTTAGGAGACCTGATAACTGTGTGAAGGCTGCAGCAGCAATATTCAAAGTGAGAGATGAATTACATTTAATCCCAGTCTTAACACACTAATAACGATGAAATGTACAGTGAGAAAATACGAAAGAGCATGTTCAAATAAAACATTGCATATTCGTTCTGATTTTATGATGAATTTTATTAATGTGAGATCTTTTTTTTTTTTTTGCATATTGTAACAGCCAAGTTAAGCAGCAAAGAGTTTATCTTTTGCCATATTCTCAGCTGCATAGGCCTGCCTATATTAAACATTTTCATGAAAAAAGAACTCATTCTGAAAGAAAAATATTACATACTTGCTTAAATCTTAAAATCATCTTCATTGACATATACTATGCATTGTTTTCAGGCATATTTTTGCTAAAGATTATATGGTATAGAGAAATATGATGGGTTATATATGACCCTGAACACTGAATGAGATAAAAAGCAATGTCTTCTGAGAGTCTACATAGTAATGTGCATATACAAGTGGTGTGATATTTTTGCTTTTTTTGGCATTGTAAAGTACAGTTGTGCAAGGACTTACCATAACAGTAGACGTCCTACTGATACCTTGTTGCAGTATTCCTGACATAGCTGACATTGGCCGGGTTACCACAGCTTTATGTTCCCAAGGTTGTATGTGCAATGTGTGCCTCAAATTCTATGCATTGGGGTTTATAGATGGAGATACAAGCATGGATCTTCAGACTGTTTCCAAGCCAGTGGTCTGAAAACTACAGAGAGAGGAACACTGGTCAACTTAAACCAAAGTGAGAGAAGAATGGGAAAGTTGAATTGAAGCAGACAAATATCACACCACTTGTATATGCACACTACTGTGCTGTGTAGATTCACAGAAGACATTGCTTTTTCCCCCTCATTCAATGTTCAGAGTCAAATAAAATGCACAACCACACACACACACACACACATACGCACACACACATTTTATTTATTTATTTTAAATATACTGCTTTATCATTCCTTAGCTTTTTGCCGAGGAGAGGAGGTTTTCTGCTGAATTATACCTGCATAGCACTCACTGTCTTCCAAAAGGAGGCCTCCTCACTGGAGGTTCCCTATGGGGGGGTTTCAGAGTACCTTTTCCTAAAGGTTTTTCTTTGTTTCTGAGATGTTGTAGGATCCCTTCTAATGATGGATATAGATTTATATGGGTAGTTGCTATGGTATCTAGGAACCGAGGAGATTAGAATCTGCCTGCATTCTTTCATGGTCTTGCCATGGTTATGAAGAGTTTTTAACAGGTTGGCAGCCTGAGGAACAAACAGCAAGTCTTTTTCTAAGACAGATTCTAAAAGTTTTGATTTGAAATCCTCAGGGACAGGCTGTCTGTGACGCCATGCATATCTGCGAATAATAGATTCAGTGGCAGCTGCTACAAAAGAAGCATCCACAGCATTGTGACTACACTTAATGTTGTGTCTAGCTATTTGAAGATCCTGAGATAGTAAGGTCTGCATCTGATGATTAGAATCTGCTGTTGGAGGCTCTAGTACAGCTTTGTTTAAGAAATGCCGGACAGAGATCAAGTATTTTGTCATTTGAGTCTGGTATTTAGTTGGCCTAAAAACAAGGCTAGCAGAGGTGTAAACAGTCTTCCCCCATCTATATATAGCCCTACTATCTTTATCTGTGGGTAGGGCATTAGCTTTGGGCAGGAGCTTAGAGGGCTTATCTGAAGAGAAAGAGAGAGAGAGAGACTGCAGGAGGATCTGCAACTGGGTTCTTGTATAAATATTTTATCTCATCGTGCACCTTGTAAAACATGTTTGGCCTTTTAGGAGCTGGAGATTGAGTGTCAGGTGCAGAAAATTTGGACTGAAATTCCTTAACGACAGGAGGGACTGGAGAAGGGGTAGGTTTACCCATCTCCAAGAGGCTATAATTCCTCTTTTGAACATCAGAGATCTGCATGGATTACCAAAGTGTTTCAACATGTTCTGTACAGTCTTCACAAAGGAAGCTTCCTCAATAGGTGAATGTGGTGAGGAGTCCTTGTTCTGTACAGTCTTCACAAAGGAAGCTTCCTCAATAGGTGAATGTGGTGAGGAGTCCTTTTCATTGGAAGTGATTTGTTCAAAAGATGCAGCTGAGATGAATTGTCCAGAGAATGATCAAAGTCACAGTCCTGTAATTCTTTAGAAAAAGAGGAAACAAGGGCAGGTTTTTGAGGAGTAGCCTGTGGCTGTGAAAACTCAAAGGAGGGAGGTTTCAAAGACATAATAGAGATAATAGTTTTGAACAACACCTGTGAAATGTCTATCCACTCCTTCCCTAGGTGCTGAGGGAGAGGCCACATGCCTAGTCTTCTGCTTTTATTTTGTAGATGTGACATCCAGTTGGATGAGACGTGGAGGTTTAGAACCCTGTATAACATCTATTAGAAAGCCTGGGCTCTTTTCCTTAACTAAAATCTGTGGGATACCATGCAATCCCTCAAAAATGATGAGACATGGTTCATCAGACATAGCAGTCTGCAAGCCCTCAGGAGCCACACCAGCCCCTGACTGTGCCTCAGTAGCAAGTAAATGAGGGTAACCTAATATAACATGGATTCTGGAACCTCATTGGGAACATCAAAGTTGGAAACAATGCCTGCAGATCTGTTTGAGGCCTCTCTAATTTTTTTCTTCAGAGGAAGAGGTATGCACAAGGATGTGGAGTAAGCCATCTTAACATGCACTCTAGAAAGGTGTTGAGATTGGAAAGCCTCAACCTAAGGTTTTTGGTAATGAATGACTGATAGATTGAACAAGATTTGTGCTAGTCTTCTGGGCCTAGGCAAAAAAGACACTTGGCATTGCAAGCCTGTACAAAATCTGCTTACTGGATTCACAATTACCCGTGTTAGCTGACATTTAACTTTCAAAAAAATAGCTTAAGTAAAATGGAAGGCTTCCAAAAGGGATACATACCTGGATAAGCAATCGGAGGAAGGGTGCCATCATTCTGATAGATGTACAACCTGCATTCAGGCTGATGGCGCGATAGTCTTCTGATGGATTCACCCTTATATGACTGTCTATATACACCAATGCATATGACATGAGGTCATGTGTCAGATGTACAGCCTCATGAATTTAAAAGTTTGATACCCTGGCCAACATCAGTGGTGACAACCCGTATGTAAGGATTACCGCGAGAGTGATTTTAGTTAGGGCATCACAAACTTTTCAGCTCATCCAAGCACAATGCTATATTCAATAACATTCAATGACGATGCTACATTTCACGTTTAAATGTGGTGTTGATAAAGGAACAAATCAGAGTGTCTGATTTTTGTTTTATTTTTTTTTTCTATTACAAAAAAACAAAAAAAAAACAGACTCTTAATGAAGTAAAGCATGTTTTCTGAATTAATATTGTTCTCTCTAAAAGACAACACTTTACAACATCCCGCCTGTCAGAGAATTTGAAGATCAGAGTATTCGTACTTTAGTCATATAACATCATCTCTTTATACCAGATCTTTGACTTTTTGATTGTAGCTACTGATATGTTTTATGCAAGAGTGATCAGAGGCATCAGGACTTTGGTCTTCTGTCTTATATTACTTTTTTGTCTGTATAAAACGATGTAGTGCATTATGAGAGCTCAGTGGAAACAAATACTTCAGCCTTCTTTATCTAATGAACTCCAAGTTTGGTGCAAGAATTATAAGAGGCAGGAGGTCATATTTCTTAACCATTTCATATATGCAGGCAATAATATACATGCAAGAATTACAAGACAAAAAAAACTTGGGTTTGTGCCATAGTCATGATACTTTTGCATAAAGTTTGTAAACCTCTTTGTACGATATTGCTAGAAAGAATTAGCTGTGTACAGATTATTGATGGAATTTTCCCACTCAGAATTGTAGAATATTGTGCAAGTTAAGGAAATGAACAGCCCTGAGACATTACATCTTGTTGTCTTATATCATGAAAATTTTGGATCTCAGACGGACAGTTCTATTAAGGTAAAAAAAATAAGGTGAAAAAAACTCACTCTTACAATTCATGTTGGCTTTTCCATAAACAGATACAATGAAAAATGGAAAATAGTCAGCCTGGGTACTATGGATGCACATCACCAGCCAAAATAATAATACTAATGTAATTTTTGTTGTTGTTGTTGTTGTTGTTGTGTCATTCGGCTTTTACTGGTTAGGGGTCGCCACAGCGGAACTCCTGTCCCCTAATGATTGGCAGTAGATTTTTACATCCTGAGTTGCTGGCCCTGATGCACAACCTTCAACAAAGGTACGCCCATCCACGCATGTCTCCACACAGAACACGCTCTAGCTGAGAATCGAACAGGACATCTTACTGTGAGGCAACAACGCTACCGCAGCACCACCACCACAGTAATAAGATCATGTAAGAAAAATAAAAAGCAGCAATGAAATGCATTGTATTCTTTAAACATTACCATCTGTAGTTTTATTATTATTACAGTAATACTAATGTAATAATAATAATAAAAATACAGATGGCAATGTTTAAAGAATACAATGCATGTCATTGCTGCTTTTTAGTTTTCTTACATGATCCTTCTTGGGGAAAGTCAAATTTGAAACTGTTTTTTCACAAATAGAGTCAAGGAATAGTGGAAATGAGAAATCATGCTGAAGGGCCAGATGACATTAAAGAGAAGAAAAGAAAGGATGTCAGTAGATATACACAGCAAAATATTTTAACTTTTTTAATACTTTCTTTAGGGACGAGAGCTTTGATTCTATGTTTAAAGGTTATGATGTGTATGCCACTTAAATGAATGTTTGCAATGATAGTAGAAAAGAGAATGCCAAGGAGAACAGTATACAACAGATGTTTGTTGAAAACCGTGATTCTTAAGGATGTTAAGATAACTGTGCAAAGCTCATTAAAAAAAATCCTTGCAAGTTAAGCAGTAAAAAACAGCTAAGGACATTTCTGGAAGATTTGAATAGAAATGATCATGCAACAAATGCAAAGAAACATAGCATGAGAAATGTGAAGAACAATAACGTATATTTTTCTTTTGCCAATTACAAACTGGATATCCCTGACTTTCCTTTCATAACTCTGTGATCACTGGTTAATACGCAAATGTGTATAGAATAGAAACAATCAAAGAATCCGGTGAAACAGCAAAGAACGAAGGAATAAGTATGCATTTTTTTAAGACTAAATGCACAGTACACTGGGATTTTGCACTGACAGATGGCTTTTTGATTTACATACTACTAAAGTTGGTGCTTATCAGCCAAGTAGCATGAAGACACTGAATGTGTATAGAGAATACATTAATGCTAAGGATGGACACTGATAAGTACTCTGATAAATATATGTATCTGGAAAAATACAATTTTATCACCACTCTACATAAATCAGTTATCATTTTCCATTGTTCTGTATTTGCCACCAGTCTTTAAAATTAAAGTGTATTTGCTCATGTTCAAAAGCATCTTTGTTTTTATAATTAATCTCATTCCCCTTTATACTACTCATATTAAGCCTGCAAGTGGTTTTGCAAAAAACAAGGATTCTAAAGTGTTGTTTCATTTTTAATTTCATTGTTTTCTCATTTTTTTCTCTAGAACCACAGTCACTCAATGGTGTCACAGTAGGTACAAGCAATGATTCACTGTTAACTGCAAATAATTCTGAGTAAATAAAATATGACCAATATACTTAGAAGAGCAGATTCTTACTTATTTTTGTTTTACTACTCTGCTATCACAAGCTACTTTTCAATGTAAAATCTTTCATCTGCAAAAGTTAGTTGATAACTTGTTTATGTTGAAAGTAAGAAACTGCTACTGATATATTTATTATTAAAAATTCAGTAACCTATACATAGGTTTAAGTAGTGAAGCATTGTGTGTTTGATCTTTCATGATGTCACGGTAGAGTTTTTCAGTTTCTATAAAAATTTTAGTCAGGCACCCTTATTAACAAAAATAACATACATTTTGTATCAAAAGCTGTATAGTTTACTATTGTATATGATAAGGAGGTTATATCCAGCTTCAAAGGCTTGTACCTGCACTTGGTTCAGAACATGACCAACCTGCTTTAAACAACATTTACACAGAAAAAATACTGAGACTCATCCCATGCAAAAGATGCAATACAGTCCACAAAGAAATCAAATTAGCTCTTATAAATTCAGGATGATTAACGATGGATTTCATGGCAATTCACAATGTCTTGACAATAACCACCCTCAGGCCATATCCATTTTCTCAAAGAGGACTCAGTCAGTTAATGTTAGGGAAAATCGGAGAGTACCCATCCAGTCATTTACATTCTATTTAAAGGAAGATGGTGTATCACACTGTTTAACCTACATGGCAGCGTATTGCAGGGCTGGGGTGTTACAGCATAATGAATCTTTCTCTCCAATGCATTCTGTTTATCTGTAGGTGAAGATTTAGATTCTAATTCTAGTGTTTGCTAAGAAATTAGACTTGAAGAGATAACAGGAAATAAAGAACAGCAAGGTCTCTAATGGCATGACAGGCAGTGCACAGGTTGTCCATGAAGATCCCAGATTTGATAATGTTGAACCATTTATTACCATCCTAAAAAATGAAGGATTCAAAACACCCATGTATAGTTATCATTCACATTTCCCCAGCACAAAACATCCCCATACATGAAAACATCCTATCTTGGATCACAACAAATATTTCTTATGAAACAAGCATTCTTGGTGGTGATGACATAAATTGGATAACTCTTGCATCAGTTTCTCCCCTCTACTTTTATAAACCTCTTCAGTTTCTTACAACTTATACTATCTCCTACAAGGTACTATAAAAATATTGGATTGGGTCCTAGTATCTGACTCAAGTAAGTTTACCCAGACAAGTACCCTTCCCAACACTCTAAGTGACCACCTACCCTTCTACACCATCAGAATATCTAAACATACTCCCAAATGAGCATCTACACAAGACCATCTGTAACCTAACAAAATTAATCAGGAGTCCTTGCTATACATATTAAAATCTAATTGGGCTATCCTAATAACTCTTCCTATTGATGAAGCTACAGATCGTTTTAACACCATATTCTTAAACATTCCTAACAGCTTAGTTCCTCCTTGGGCTAAAAGAATTAAAATCAATCATGCTCCATGGTTATCATGTGCCACTAAACAACTAAAGTCCCTAAGAAATAAACTATGGAATGAATGGCTAAAAAATAAAACGCATCACAATTTATATAATGTTACAAGCAACTCTGAAATAAAGTCAAAAAGCACACTATCACCAATAAAAAGCAATTCTGTACATGCAAGAAATCTAATAACTCTTACAACCCCCCAAAATTCTGGTAATCAATCAATTCACTTCTTAAACAAGGCACAAAACAAAATCCTAACCCTCACCCAGATAAATCCCCTTGTGAAATTGCCACCCTCTTCAACTCTCACTTCATTGACAGTATTTCTATCCTAGTAGCAAACAATATGTACTCTGTACCTTCAGTAAACCAGTCCTCTGCTAACAACACTTCTTTACCGAGTACAGTTAGCACTGATGTTACTCAGAGCCCTACTGCTACTACTCATACATTTATACTTCACCCAGTCTGTACCAACCATATCAAAAATCGTATACTAAAACTCAAATCAAGTTTTAATTCAGCAGATAATCTTCTTGCTCAATACCTCAGGCTTGCTACTAAGGCCATGGCCTACCCAGTCAGTATTCTTGTTAACAGTCCAATCACAGAATCATATGTCTCAGGCATCTGGAAGAAGTCCTTCATTATCCCACTAAACAAAGGAAGGTAACTCCTCAGAACTATCATCCCATTGTTTTCATATCACCTTTGTCTTAAATAATTGAAAAATGTATCCATACACAACTCATCAATTATCTTCTCCTCAACAAACTGCCCCAACCCAGTATGGTTTCAGACCAAATAGCAGCACTTCAACCACTCTCTTACCCTTCATATACACCATAAATTATGCCAGAGATTCCAGCCAACTTGTGTCTGCATAGTCTTTAGATTTCTCTAAAACATTTCATATGGTATCTCACAGTAAGCTCTTATACCAACTTTCCTCACTTGGTCTCACATCCCCCTTACTAACATGGTTTAAAAGTTATCTGACTGATATACAACAGACAGTAAAGTGACATGGCTACCTTTCTCGCTTCCTGACAAACATCACTGGAGTACCCCAAGGCTCCATCCCTGGGCCCCTTCTGTTCATTAACCTTCATTCATCCTCCTGTCAAACTACTTTAACCCAGTATGCTGATGATTCAACTATTACCTGCTCATCAAATACCCTAGTTGGCCTGCAACAAGTTATCCAAGAAGATTTTTTATCCATTGAACTCTAGTTAAGTAACTCCCAACTGCTACTTAACAACAATAAAACAACGACTAATACTTTTTTCCAATAAGGACAAATAGGAAATGCATTAAATTTTAAAATTCATTCCCAAAATAACATTTGAGGAGGTTTGGCATAACCAAACGAAAGCGCTTACTACAACTGTTTTTATACATTTTTGAATTTTAACTTGGAATTCAATAAAGACGTTCTTCAGCCAGTTTGGATTATTTCTGTTACTTAGGTTTATCAGTGCTCTCATTGCCTGGATTCCCGAAATAACGCACTAATTGTAGCAGTCCCAGATACCAAACTGCTAGGTGTTATCACTGATGAAAACATAACATTTGACCTTCATATCCAAAATAACATAAAAAAAAAAAACGCACCGGTAACTAGGTATGCTCTACAGGCATTCATGTTTTTTAACCAGTCTACCAGAATCAGCCTTTTAAATACAAACGTATTACCTTCACTGTTGTATGGTGGTTATGTGTTTACTAATCTGCAGATTTCCTCTTATGAAAACTATAAAATAGTGATATTCACCACAAACTCTTATTCTGCTTACCATTGCACCTCATTTCAGTCACTACAATGGCTCGAGCTGCCATAACGTCTTACCTTCTTACAACTTCTAACTGCCCACAACATTATCTTTAAGCCCACTGCCTGCCCTGCTCTAACTTCTTCTCTCTAGCTACCTCCCCACTAGATCCCTAAGATCCAAAGACAACCTCTATCAGTACACAAACCCAATAAAAACGCTCCAAACTGCCTCTACACTCCCATTGCCAAAGCCTAGAACAATCTTTTCACAAATATTAGAGCAAACACTGACTTTATTTCATTTAAATATGCCTTGCAAGAATTAAGCAAAGCATGAATCTGTTCCTGCTCATATCCCACTTAATACTATATCCCTTCTCTTTAGCTACCACTTCAACTACCTTTTGCTCTTTACTAAATTTACATTTATAATAACATCTTTTCCCTCCTACTGCCAATTTTACATTCAACTATACATAAAGCTCACGGCCATCTTTGTACCCCATATCTCCCGAATCTTTTCTTTCAAGTGTTAACTACATTTTTCTGCACACTACAGATCCCTTCTTCATGGTCCAACTTCTCTGTTTAGTAGTCGAGTGACATTTCTTTTTTTTTTTTCTTTTTCCTCTCATATATTCAGTCAGTTTACATGCATATTCTTTATTATACTTTTGTCTATGATTTCCATACTAATTATTTACTTTGGCGGTTTTCTTCTTCATGCTCTGCTGAAAATGGGTTCCCTGGACTCAATTGGGCTGGATCCAGTAAACAAATGTCACATAAGTAAGTAAATTTTATATTAAGATACTAAGTAAATATATAGAGCTTCTAGCTTCTCTTGGTATGTCAGAAAGTTTTTAACTAGAAAGCTTTTTAGTTAATAACCCCTGAGGCATCTGTCATTTGAAATGTCCAGTGAGGTATACCCCAAAGAGGGAATTGTGCTCTAGAATTGGTCTAATCAGTGCTAAATACAATGAAATTATGAATTTTTTAATCTGGATGATATACCTTTGGCTGTCAGTTGTGCCAAGAAGAAGGATTTTCTGACTTAAGGTTACTACATAATGATTGAAGGAAAGGGAACTGTCAACCCAGGTCAAAGTTTGCATTTTTATGTAGTGGAGTATGACTCTTCATTTTCAGTACACATAATGTAAGTTTTATTCTGGTTTTAGAGAGGGGTGTCTGTACTGAAAATTTAGTTATCCAGGAGTCCTTGTTCTTGGTTTAGAGATAAGTAAATTCTAAAAAGGAGGGTTCATGGTTGTATTCCATTATCCACATATTGCTCAGCCAATAACGCACACATTGATGTGTCCCTCCTCTCAATTCCTGTGCATTTCTATCCCAAGAACACATCTCTCTCACACACACACACACACGAGCTCACATACTCATACGGACTAGCTATCACATTCCTGGACATATTAGATAGAGCAAAGGTTAATAATGATGCTTTCAGTAATAATTCCAGGCTATGCTGTACCATGCATGAATTGGGTAAGCTATGTATTAGATACAGGCTACTCTGGTGACAGAGTATTTACAGCAGGATGAAGTTGTCATAGTATAAGTGTCATGGTATACAGTGATGTGTATCTGTAAAAGGCATTGCTTGGGGGGTGGGAGGTAGCCTGCAGATGTGAGTGAGTTAGTGTGTGTCCAGCATGCTAAGTGTATTGAGTTAGAAGGATTCATCATGGAAACAGTGATATGTCTGGTCTGGTGCATCTAGGCAGAAGTGATTGTTGGTGATGTGTGTGTATATGGATGCAGACCCTGCTGAAGATAGAGCACTGTGCATTAGTCTATGGGTCAGATTCAGGTATTTTTGCCGAATGAGCATGTGACTGTAAACAGGGGTGTCCTGCTGAGGAAAGCTGGTGCACAATCCCAGTTGCCATTGAAGATGGAGTGCTCAGGGACTATGAACAGTAGGGCATGCTACACGTGAGTTCAGCATCTGTACCCTGTACACTTCTGCATTAAAAGTCATCCCACACCACCCCAGCACTGGTAGTAATTGTAGTAGTAATGGAAATTTTGTATTATGGGACATAGACAAACCCCACACATACCATCCAAAGTGGAAGATGAAAATTCAAATGAATGGTGATGGAAACCTTGATGATACAAAATCCTCATAGTGGCAGTCAAGAATGGTGTGTAAATGGGTGAAGTCTTCTCTGACCACATACCACTCAAATCAACTCTACAATGGCTGGTTTGTAGCTATCAGGACCCTCAGCTCAGGTAGTGGATATGAAATAAGGCATTGGCAGTCAGTCTTATACTGGCACCAAGTCCAGTCCTTGCATCCAATTGAAGATGAACCCAGGCTTCTGAAGGATTACCTGTTATGCTTACAATATCTGGTTTGTACTCACATCAACATGAATTTTGCTGGTTAAACACTTTCTTTTCTAATGTACTACTAACACTTCCAACTCATAAACTCAGTCACTGATGCACCATTGAGAAAACTGAAGCAAATGTATTTGTATGCATCTATGTATTTACTTAGTTTTTATTGAAAATTTAGGAGTTGTGAGGTGGTGCACGTAGGTATCATGAAGTGTAATCACAGTATCAAGTTTAGACCCCTGACTAGCTCTGTTTTTTTGTGTGTGTATGTTTTATGAGTGTAGAAATTTTGCTGATGTTTGCATTTTGAAACAGTCTCTACTACATCACCATACCTATTGCCCACTGAACACAATCAAAAAACTGCCCCTATAAGCAAGCATATACAGAAATTGATAAAACTAATAATCTCATCCATATCCAACCTAGCACTCAGTGGAGACATCCATCCTAATCCTGGTCCTTCTATCTCCAACCCCTACCCTCATAATCAGACTACAAACCACATCTCCCAAATCACAGCCAATAGAAAGCCAACTGACCTCCTTCTGATAAGCCTAAATATTAGAAGTCTATGTAACAAGGTGCTTGAATTCCATGCCACCATAGACTTCTACTCCCCTGATGTAGTGATCCTTACAGAAACATGGTTAAAACCACACATTACTAATGAGCAAATCCTCCCTGCTGGTTACAATATATTAAGAGTAGACCGACTAAACAAAAAAGGAGGTGGTATAGCTATAATATTTAAGCAGCATCTAGACATCCAGATCTTAAAGTTAGCAGCTCCCCAAATAGGTAAGGAAGAAATAATATATGCCAACCTTAAAATAAACCAAAATAAAACCCTAAACATAATAGGTTGCTACTTCCCACCTGGCCACAACGTCCCTCCACTTGAAAACCTCCTCAGCTGGACTACCCACCACCTACCCCAAGAAACTTTAATTCTAGGAGACTTCAACACTGACTGGCAATCCTGCTGTAGCAACCACCCAACCCATCATGTAAATCTTCATGGCTTCACCCAACTAGTCCAGTCACCTACTAGGATAAATAACGCCACCAAATACACTACCCTTGATTGGATATTAGTCAATAAGAGCCCCCAGTCATATATAACAGGCTGCTTATCTGACAGCCTCAGTGATCACTCCCCAACCTTCTTACTAAGAAAACACCATTATAAAGCAAAACCCATCATCTACCATCAAATACGCAAAAAACTAACTTCAACCTTCTCTCATTCAGCTCATCCCTAAAAGACTGTAACTGGCAACCTCTAAAATACCTCAAACTAGATGACGCAGTTGACTACTTTAATAAAACATTCCTAAGCATCCTTAATTAGCACGCCCCCATAAGACATTCCCGAACTAGAGCCCAACAATCCCCATGGCTACAAAAAAACACGAAGTCTGAAATAAAAAACAGGGCTAAAGCATGGGACAACTGGCGCAAAACCAAAACCCCCTCTACTAGGCAAAAATTCCTAGAACTACCAAATAGAACCAAAAAGCTTATAAAACAGGACAAAATCCAATACTACCAGTCTGCCCTTACCTCCTCCCAACATAACCCCAAACAATTCTGTTCCTCAGTAAACTCCATCCTCCACCCAGGTAAAGTAAGTACACCCACTCCTAACTTAACTTACTCTTCCGAAAATATTGCTACCTCTTTCAATAATCACATCACATAAACCGTACTATCACTAGCTAGACAACACAACCCCCCCCCATAAACCCACACCATCAACTAGAACTAACAATCTCCCAACTAGCTTCTCTTTCTCTCCTGTTCCTACCTCCAAAATAAAACTACTACTAACTAAACTTAAAACCACCAGATTAGCAGCAGACAACCTCCCAGATGAATACATTCAACTTGCAGCTGACGCTCTAGCCTACCCTGTATCACTCTTGATTAACAGATCTCTGTCAGAAAGTTATGTTCCTACACTATGGAAAGTCTCACACATAATTCTCCTACACAAAGGAGGCCCCTCCACAGATCTAACCAATTACCGCCCCATAGCTATTCTCTCGCCACTCTCCAAAATACTAGAGAGATGCATTCATTCTCAAGTCTCAGATCACCTCCTTGCTAACAACCTCCTCTCCAACACACAACACGGTTTCCAACCTAACCATAGCACCACCACCGCCTTACTCTCTTTCTCTAACACTATCCTACAAAATAAAAATGCAGGTTATCTCTCCTCAGCTATCTTCCTAGACCTCTCTAAAGCTTTCGATATGGTCCCACACAACTCATCTCTCTTCTCAATAACCTATCCTTCTGTCAACCAGTCATCAACTGGTTTCAGAGTTACCTATCTGACTGCCAACAAGCAGTTATTTGGCAGGACAAACCTATCCCTCCTACTACCAGTCTCCATAGGAGTTCCACAAGGGTCCATCCTGGGACCCCTACTGTTCTCTATTTTCACCAATAATTTAGCCTCAGCCACAACACATGGCACACTCATACAATATGCAAATGACTGAACCATCATCTGCACAGCCCACTCCCTACCAGAACTGCAAAAAGTCACACAGGAAGCATTTTCTTGTATTGAAACTTGGTTATCCGATGCCCAACTAATACTCAGCCCAAACAAAACAAAATTACTAATCTTCTAATCCACCAAACTTACCCTAGACAGCTCTCACTTTAACATCACAGCAAAAGACAACACCACCATCCATCCTACAGAACACACCAAATTACTAGGAGTAGAAATAGACAATAAACTGAACTTTGACATTCACATTTCCATGACCATTAAAAAAGTGCACAAAAAACTAGGAGCATTATATAGAAATCAGCAACTACTTACCAAAGCAGCTAAAATTTTGGTAGCAAATTCTCATCTTATCTCTACCCTACTCTATGCCTCACCAATATTTACTAACTTTAGACAATGTGATCTAAATAAGCTCGAAACCTGCTACAACAAAATCGCCAAATTCACCACAGGGGCTTCCTACCATACTCACCACTGTCTCTCACTAGCAGAACTGGGCTGGCTAGAGCTCCCCCACCTCCTTCAATGGTACCAACTCACACTCTCCCACAAACTAATAAACCAACCACTAAAAGTCCCATCCCTCCAGAATCTACTTCAACCCTACATAACCAGGAGACCACTAAGATCCAGCCACAAAAACCTCCTACAGGTCACAAGAGCCATTACCTCTGCTGGAGAAGCATTATTCTCCTGCATAGCCAAACTCTGGATCTCCCTCCCATCCTCAATTACCTCTGTAACTTCTTGCACCCACTATAAATCCTTACTAAAATCACACTTCAAAACTTGCCAGATATGCCCTTGCAACCCTCCCCCAATACAATTCACTCCCCCCACCCACTACCTCTCTCAGCCCCCTATCAACAACCTACTCTTAGCAAGCTTGGCTACTCGTGTTCCCAGCTACATACCACATAATACTAACTTCTTGTAGCAACAACTGCTAATGGTTGTTATGTAACTCAAAAACAGTTTATATCAATTGTTCACTGATGAATCTCAACTACATTTTAACCATGTTTAGTATATGTCACCATATTTTAAAATTGTACTATGCTCTACAGCTGTTTTACATCTGTTTTCTTCTTGTTTTGCGTCCTTAACTGGACTAATGTCTATATTTAAATGCTATGTTTTTTAACTGTATAATGCAAATAATAATGTGGAGCTTTTCTCCCCGGGCCTTTGCTGAAAACGGACCTGTGTCCAGTCAGACTCTCCCTGTCAACAAATGTAAATAAATAATAAATAAAATAAATAAATAAGTGACATAAATTATCTAAAACATATTGACATAGCCATGGATAACATAGCACGTATCAGGCTTTCCACCCACAGCTTTTAAATAATCTCTTACTGCTGGGCAACACATAATTGCTCAGATTACAGGTTTACTTATAGGACACATGAGTACTTGTAGTGGAAGCTTTAGAGCCACCATCTCCTGGGTTCCTTCATGCAGAATTTTCCAAGATGGTGTTTTGTGGCAGCCATGGGCAAATTCAATTCACTTGTGTGTTATTTTGGCTCTTAGACTTAGAAGTCTTTCTTTTTTTGTATACAAGTTTTATACATGTTGATGATCCTTAAATGTTGCATTATTTCCCTTCTTTAATCTCTACTAGTTCTTGTCTCTGTGAAAGTGCTTGTTTCTCTCTTTGACGTATAAACTTGCCTCATTTTGATTACTGTCATCTGTCTTTAATTCTATTTTTCCTGTGTTGCATCTTTGTTGCTGTGCAAATGAACCTAGCACACTTTTTGATTTGTGCAAATAATAGAAAATTTAAACTTCTGAATGCCTAACTGGCCCAGGTCTTGGCTGAAAAAAGGAATGAGGACCAGTCTTACATACCTGTTCAACAAAGTCAATAAATAAATACATATACACATGCATACATATTGTCTTGACCAATGTTAGCATTGTCTGTTGTCTTGGTGTGTAGCTTTGTAGACAGTGCTGCCAAAGTTGTACTGGTTTTCAGTTTGCTTTGATTTCTTCAGGCTGTTTCCTAGCATTTTTAGACTGCTACAATGTAACATCTCAAAATATATCCCACTTTTTACCTTCCAAATGTTGCAGCAGTGTGTGTAGTCCTCCAGTGTGTATACTGAGATGTTCATTTGTATCTGGCATTTTTAGTGTTCCAGGCTGTTACCGTTCTTTATTTTCTGATGCACTTAAATTTCACCTCAAGTTTGGACACTGACTATTAGAAATCTAAAAAATGCCACTGCATCTCCCTATTTCTACTGGATGTTTCATCTTGCTGAGGCTTGCATGGAAGCTGTGGACTCAACATTCTCAACTTACTTTAGATCCCTTCTTGCTATTTCATAACTTGCTCAAATTACTGTGTTTGACTATCCCACTACTATGATCACTGTTAACTGTGTTTGTACTTTGTTTTTCAGATTTTGTGGTTCTCATTTGAGTCATAATGCAACACTTGGGAGAACTCTTAGTATATTTTATGAACTGTTTATTTGACTGGAGAAGGGACACCAGGATCTGGGCCTCTACTGGACTGCTTTGTCCAAGAGCATGGGACAGCTGTAATCATGTGTGATCCACATTGACAAATCCCCTTTTTTTGCAGCTGCACTGTAATCACTACTGCAAGGCTTAGCTGCTTTTCTCTCTCACGAACTGCTGCTACACTTGTTTGTTTTATAAATTTCATGCTGAAGTAATTTTTGAATTTGTATATTATCCATATTTTACATAATCTGTTTATTGTTATTTGCCTTTACTGCTTTGTTGTGAAATATTGCAGTATCTGGATCAGAGGGACAATGGCAAATGAGACAGGGCAAACAGTTGGTCATAAACCTGGAGCCCTTAACCCAGATGTGGCCCACTGGCATTCACAATCTGGCCCATGGAGATTTCTCCCAGTCAGGAACACATCTTAAAACTATAAATAAAAAGTCTGGCCATTTTATGATCAAAACCACATAGACAAATGCTTGTTTTTGTGTCTGAGATTGTCGTTATCAACTTGTCTCTCTCATTAGCTTGATTGTTGAATTAGGGTGTGTGTGTGTGTGTGTGTGTGTGTGTGTGTGTGTGTGTGTGTGTGTCAGTGTGAGAGTGAGTGAGTGAGCCTGGTGCACAAAACAGACCTATTGCAAGAATGAGTTAGAATCTAAGCACTTCCGCTATGTGCCTGTTTTGAATTCCAGGAAGTAACAGCATGGGAGGGGGTTCTTAGCGCCACACAAGGTATGAGTCACTTGGTGCACAGTATGGAACTGGTTTTAAGCTCCACACAAGGTATAAGTCACTTGGTATGCAGTATAGTTTCTAAGCGCCACACAAGGTATGAGTCACTTGGTACGCACTATGGTTTCTAAGCTCCACACATGGTTTGAATCACTTGGTATATGTGAAACAGAAAGCAGAGTACTTCACATACTGTGATTTACACCTCTCTATATCAACTTCAAATCATTTGGTATATGATGTATATATGAGAGTATGAGCTACCTTCTGCTGCTACATGTCTGAATGAGTGTATGCATGTTGGTGCATTTGAGGATATAGGTGTGAAAACGTGAATGTTACTGTTGTATGCACATGTGTGTGTGAATGACTGTGAATGTGACTGCTGTGTCTGAGAATGAATGTGATTATTTGGATGTGATTATTATGTTCAATGCATGAGTGGGGCGCTTCCTTCAAAATGGCTGGATGAGTTTTTTATTTGGTAAATATTGGCTAATCTTTTTTTTTTTTCCATATACTCAAACTCTTCTGGCTCTTAAGTCTTTTAATTCTGAGAACACTGGGTTAAACTGATAAGAGCAACAGGTGAATGAAGAGTTTATTCTAATAGTAGTTTAAAACTGGGATAAATCTCCAGATTTGATAATGAATACTGAAGGTCTTACCTGATCCAAATGCAAAACCGATACTTCATATGGCATTAAAAAAATCAGGACCAGGCAATATATTGGGCTTTGTTGCCATGGCAGAAAGTCCTGTTGTATTGAAATACTAATTATGTAATAATTATGTAATACTCTGCATGGAACTGCTTTCAATAATCTGCATATTTTCCAGCATTTTAAAGTGCAAAAAATAAGCACTGACATAAAATTGAAGTTGGAGCTGCAGTCCTTTGCAAAAATACCAGCTTGCTCCTTTCATTTACTCAGATCTGTTGTTCATAGGAGTCTTAATGATAAATTTGCAATCCTATACTGTTTCATTTTAGACTGTTGCATTGCATCTCTGAATCTACTAGCCTTAAGACTTTAGTGTAGTCATTGTTTTTCATGCACACGCACAAACGTCCAACAGGTATTGTTATGAAGCTATAAACATTTAATCATTTAAGAGATGCACATATTTCTACTAGTGAGTTGACAACTGCTTTCCAGCACAGTCTAGTTTACTGATTTCCATACAGATGCAGGCCATTATTATAACTGTCCACTTCAATTTTTAGTAAATTTAACAAGATGTTATACTGGAACAGCTTAAGCCTGAGGCTGAAAAATGTGGATTAAATTCCAGTGTAACTGACTCAGAAATTAATTTCTTTAAAGCAAAATCATAGCTGGAAAATAACAGGATAAGCTACAGCAATCTGTGCAAACTTTACTGAATTAAAATAGCACAACAATGAATGTGTACATAAAGTCTTTTTATACCTTTCCATAAAACACGGTGCTTTGAGTGACGGTAAAAAATATTAGTCTGAGAAGCTTATTGCAAAGTTTTTTTTTTTTGGAAACTTTCATTTTGAGAAGTAAGACATGTAGTTAAAAATTAAAATAAGTACTTTATTTGTATCTTTAGTATTACCAATTATTTACTATTTTACTATACCATCAAAAATGGAGACTCACAAGATCTCCATTATGCATATTGGGCCAGATGCCAAAACAAGTTACATTAGAGGTAAAGTGCTGCCTTGTTGCTTCATAACATGCCTGGTTCTAAATAAGACCTTTGTGATTCCTCAAGCTGTTTTGGCTAATGAAGAATTATAGAGGACTATTCATAACACAGCATATTACATGTTCGCTTCTATTTTGTTGTAATATGCCACTTAATTGTTTTGATAGGCAGAAATCACAGACTTCACTATTCAGTCCAACATTGAACAAAGTTCCTCCTATATATCAACAATGTGACTGTAGTTATTGTATACAGAAACTTATATGCCTGTAGGAATTCTGTTGCCATATTGGGTTGAACAGAACATAGCACTACCATATTGTTTTGCCTCCCCAGATGATGACTGCTCACATAAACCGTGATTGTGAACAGGCTGCCACCACCTGTACACAGGGTATCATTTTATCTGCTTTATAGTGACTTATAAAGATGTGTGTTTGTTGTGTCCATTGTCATTGTGCCTTTCTTTGTGTTTCAGCTGTGCTACTACATGCGTGACAGGGTTTTCCCCGATTTGTCTTCAGTACTACAGATGAATTATAGGTGGCGATGTAGAGAGACAGATGCCTTCAGGGTTTCCCTGTGTCTACAGTATGGAATGAGACACATTTGGATTATATCGTCAATACCAACCCCTTTTCCCCATTTTCTACATGGGAATGAGATGCTCAACTGTCAATCGCTATTTGTATTCAACACTACTCTCCTACCTTCTTTGAAATTCATGTCCAACTATTGCAGGTCTTCTCTCATGCAATCTATCTGCCTCTGCTTAATGCCCTCCTTTATTCTTGCCTTCTATCTTTCTCATCCAAATCTTCTTTACCAGATTTTCTTCTGCTTAACTGCACATGTGCTTGAACCTCAGTTATCTGTGCTGTTTGACCTTGTCTGCAATTGGAGCTACTTGAGCTTCAGCACTGATGTCTTCATTTCTACCCATAGTGCACATCTCCCCACCCATCGGGCACTTCATTTCCATCACTTACAGCTTGTTCAACTGCTCTGCCTTCACTACCCAGATTACTGTGCCACAGAGTAAGACTGGCCACACCACTATTTTGTAAGCACCTTACTTTTTAACTTCTTTTGCAGCCCCACTGATTCTAGGTTTGACCTCCTCCTGACATTTCTCCTTCCCAATGACTCCTTCCAGATACCTGAAGCTGTTAACCTGTTTCGCTATTTTCCCTTCTATCTCAATTGTCAGCTTATTCTGAATTTCCTCATTTGCTGCCATTAGAACTGCCTTATCTGTATCAGTTTGATCCTTTGTGCTTTGAGTTTTGTATTCCATTCCCCTAGCATTTGTTGTAATTCTTGCTCAGATTCTGTATGTAGTGCCACACCACCTGCATGATTCAGCTTTGTTGCTCTGTCTCTTCCAGTATGTTTTATAATGTAATCCATCACAAGTATGAACAGCAGTGGGCTCAGAGCTTAAACCTGAAGTACCCCCACTCCCACTGGGAACCCCACTGTAAGTCCATACACTGTTTGCACTTAGTGTATACTTGTACATAACCTTCATTATTCTGTTAGTGTTTCCAGGACATTGGACCATTACAGGACTGTCCGGCTCAATGTTTTGGCACCTTGTCATATGCTTTCTTCATCTCTAGAAATGCCCAGTTGGATTCTTTCCTCATCTTTAGATTCTTTTCATCTGTCTGTCTGTTTAACTACAAACATCAGGATGGTTGTGCTACATTCCATTCTGAAGCTCAGCTGCTCATCTCCTATCTTAATTTCTCCTACTCAGCACATACATTTATCAATCACACTCTCTAGAACTTTCATGCAGTGTGACAGAAGTCAGATATGTACTGCCCACACTTGCACATGTCCCCTTTGTCTTTGTACATTGGGCCCACACTTGCACATGTCCCCTTTGTCTTTGTACATTGGGCCCACACTTGCACATGTCCCCTTTGTCTTTGTACATTGGGCCCACACTTGCACATGTCCCCTTTGTCTTTGTACATTGGGCCCACACTTGCACATGTCCCCTTTGTCTTTGTACATTGGCAGAAATATGTTTATTTTCCATTCATCTGGGATATGCCTTTCTCTCCATACTGCTATGACTGCCTTCAGGAGCAAATTATCCCTTAACTCACCCAGCATCTGGATTGCATTTGCCACAATCCCATCTGAGCCTGATGCATTCACTTATTTCATTTCCTTATTGCTGTTCTTACTACTTCTATGGCGGGCTCCTCTTCTTTCCTCATAGGCAGTATATGTGGCTGTATAACTTCTGTGGGTTTTTTCTCTCAATCAGAAGCTACAAGAAGTATTTATTCCATCTGCCTTTGATGAACTGTGGACTGGTGAGTAGATACATATTGGCATCCTTTTATGGAAGGTGTCCGATAACTACCTTTTTTATCTTTTTGTCATATCTGCTGAGTCACTTTCTATATGCTAGTAGAGTGCCTTTGATGCGTTGTTCTTTCTAATGCAGCTGCTCCCTTAGTCTTTTCGTTCGTCACCCAGGATTCTTCTTAACCTAGCCCATCTCTTCTGTTTCCCATTTTTTCAGCATTCCTCTTCTCTTCTGAATGACTTCCTCGACTTCTGCATTCTGCTGCCAGCTTTCCTTATTTTCATACCTAGCTTGACTGCATATCTCTTCTAAAACCCTCACACACGTTGTTTAGATGAGCTGCCGTTATTCTTCTACTCCAGCTATCTCCTCCGCTTCCTGAGGTGCTAGTGCCATTAGTATTTCCTTGAACTCTTATACTTTCTCTCCTGCCAACTTCTTGGTCATCAGTCTGGTCTCTACTGATCTTAGAGTCTTCAAAAAAATCTGCTTGCAGCTGATAGTGGCAATCAGTGGTGTTTGCTGTGAGCTCAAGATTTCACTGAAGATGATTTTGCAATCACTTAACCTATGCCCTTCCCTTACTAGGAGGAAGTTTATTTCAGCTGCATGTATGAGGTCTTCTGACTGTGTCTTGCTGAGCCATGTGTTGGATGAGGTCTTCTGACTGTGTCTTGCTGAGCCACGTGTTGGCCACCATCACACCACTTGTCAGACAGAAGTTTAGAATGTCTTCTCCTCCTTTATTCCTGTTGCTCCATCCATGTGGACCTAGATAATCCTCATCCTGTTATGTCAGTCCCAGTCTGATTTGGATTATACCAAACTTATGTAAAAGGATTATTCAATGCTGAATATTTTCATACTCATTACCTATCCATGGCAGTGTACGCCACAGATAGAGCAATGATCCTCACAGTTTTCTACCAAAGGTAGAATGGAGCAATATATTTACGATAGAAATACATGCATGCAGAGGTGTCTGAAAATTCTGTATACGAGAGTATTTTCATTTCCCAATGCTAAGAAATAATTCAAGATAAATCTTTGTAACATAATTTGCTGAATTTTGTAATTACATTTGTTCTTAATGCTTATAATGCTGATAAAGTATTTTGATTACTTGTTTTATGACAACTTTTAGAGTTTTATCATTGATTTTTATAGTAGCTGATGCAGAGAACAAAGCACTTTCTGTTTGCCTGAAATTATGTCATCACCATAAAACAAGAATTCAAAAATGTATCTCTACTTACAAGAAAATCTATTTTTTTTTTTGGCAATATAGTCCGTATAAAATGAGCTTATAGTAAAGTGGTCTGGACAATTTTAATATGTATTTTTGGGTTTACAGGTGCTCATAGATTACAGTATACCTGCTCTCACTACCACTTGCTCAAAAAAAGCAAGTGCTCTAACTCCCACTAGCTTGATCTCCCATTTCTATATAGGCCACCTAACTTTCAGTCTCATAAACTGTAGAGCCATAAAACTCCCACCTCCTTAGTCCATTACTCTAAACATCCACCTCTAGCCCACTCCCTAAACCTAAATTCTCCAATTACTCCCTAACCCTGAAACTCCATTCCTGCTCCCTAAAAATAAAATTCCAATCCATTCCCTAAATCTAAATTCCCCAGTCAATCCTAAAACTGAAAACTCTCTTCCTTCTCCCTAATGCTAAAACTTTGTTCTTGCTCTCAAACTCTAAAATAACCCTGATGCTCCCTAATCCTAAACCACCCTCCCACACCATCCCATCAGCTGCTTGCCTGAACTCATATTTAACTCTGAGCATGAGCAGCAGACCAGCTGTGCTACAAGATGCTCGAATCACTGGCTTTGAGATGGGATTTCAAGTACTTGAGAACTCGTTATTCAAGTGCCTGTATAGTGATCCTCCATTTTTAATGTTAGTGCACCATATTAAAGACTACCTTTTTCCTCAAGTATGGGAAGATATTGTTTTGTTACTCTACTCATTTTTTCAAAAAAAGCCAATCCCAATACAGAGAAATTGTGGGTGTGGCAGACCTCTTACAAACTTAATTCTTGTTTCATTTTATAAGCTAATTTTTCATCAGTTGTTCTACAAATCAGTCCAGAAGTGATATAATTATGATTTTCTGCTGTTCTTTTAACTGAAGAAGCTGTGTTTAATTACCAAAGGGATCTGGTGTATAGAAACATGGCCCTGAATGTTTGTGTCACTTTGAATGGACTTCATTGAACTGAAAGCCATCACATATAGCTGCTATGTGAAACACATTGTATAGAGCTTGTTTAGCTGAAAGTCACTTGGCAGAGTTTTGTCAAATACTTTGAATATTGCAGTGTTCATATTAATGCAGGACCCATTTACTGAATAAAACAATCATTTTGGCAGTGTGTTTTTCTTTTCGTATTTAATTTTTGCTTTTTTAAACTATGTCTCCAAAGTTTAACTTGTCATTTCATGTTTGGAATAGACTACTCTTGTCTGTCACTGTGATGTATCATTTTTCATTGTACAAAATTCCATTGTCCCAGTCTCCTTCAATAAACACATCACACTGAATGACTACCTTTATTAAAGTTCCATAAACATAACTTTGTTAACCAATATTAATTACAACTGAAACATGGTATAGTTGATTTTAATCACATCATAAACATCCATGTAATGTTACTAGGACAGTGTGACCTTAATTATCCTGATCCAGTAAGTAGTGTCCATACCTTTACTCGGTTACTTTACTTGTGAAGCAGCGTCCCACTGCTCACTTCATTTACCATTTATTGAATTAACCATCCAACCAAATAAAGAGCGTCCTTACCTCTGCTCACTTGTTTTATTTATCAAGTAGTGTCCATCTGCTCACTTCCAAACTCAGTGAATGAAGCTTCACAACCAGAGGGGGAACAGAAGAAGGCAAGCCTGGCTTCTTCTCCTCCGCCCTACCCAGACTGGTAACATCACTACAATCCTCACCATTTCCAAAGAAGGGGGAGGGAAGGGGGTAGCAAGTTCATGCCAAAATGTGAATCCTTACCCAGTTACACTTGCCTAAACCCCTTAAGCCCCTCCTTTTCCTTACCTCATTCCCCTTCAGTCATCTCTCATCACCATTTAACCCTTTCATCTCCCCTTACCCTCTTAGTTCCCACTAACATTTATCTAACCCTCTTTCAAGATATCCTTGGACAAATTGGTTTGTTATCAAACCTCATTTGTCCCGGTCCCCTTCAATAAACACATCACACCGAGTGACGTTTGATGACAAAATTCCATAAACATAACTTTGTTGGTCAATGTTAATTACAACTGAAATATACTATGGTTGATGTTAATCACAACATAAACATCCCTGTAATGTTACCAGGACAGTGTGACCTTATTCATCCTAATCCAGTAAGCAGTAGCCATACCTTTACTCGCTTACTTTACTTATGAAGCAGCATCCCACTACTCACTTCATTGCCATTTATTGTATTATACATCCAACCAAATAAGCAGCATTCTTACCTCCGCTCACTTATTATACTTACGAAGCAGTGTCCCATTACTCACTTCATTTACCGTTTATTGTATTATACCTATAACCAATAAGCAGAGTGCTTACCTCTGCTCACTTATTATTCTTACGAAGCAGCGTCCCATTACTCACCATTTATTGAATTAAAAATCCAACCAAATAAAGAGCGTCCTTACCTCACCTCACTTATTTATCAAGCAGTGTCCAACTGCTCCCTTTCCTTTCCCAACTGATTGAAATGAACATCCAAAACCAGAGGGGGAACAGAAGAGGGCAAGCCTGTCCTCTTCTCTGCCCACCAGCCTGATCAATCAGGCTGCTCCCCCCTCTCCCTGACCAAGCTTCCAACATCCTAGCTGACATTAAAAGACGTCAAGCCAAGCATCATTCAGTGTACATCATCCTGCCAAATTAAACTCTATCCATGCCTTCGCCTCTCAAATCCCTATCACATAAATAAGAAAATAGCCAGTTGCCTATCCCACTGAAAGCAAACCACTGAACCCTCTCCAATGATAAAGTAACAAATCATAAGCTAACATGCCCTCTGTATAATAATAAAACACTCAGTTACCAAACTACCATACCCATAGTAGCTTCATAATGATTCTTGTACCATTACTAGCCAACTAGACAACCAAACACTAAGCCCACTGCAAATTGAAACCAAGCACAGGCAATTGCATACTATACTTCAGATTGCAGCCCCATTTTGCTGCCCAAGGAATATCACAACCTGAGATCTCTTTTCAAAATTCCTTTTAATAGCAATCATGCCATCACCAAATACCCCCTATAAGCATTAAAACATTTAAACCACCATCATGGCCTTTTAGCTGTACAACTCCAAATATGCCACAAACAGTAAACCCAAGCAATGCAAAACTACACACACACACAATATACCACCAAACCTGAAAATGCCCAATGTAACCAGGTCAAACAAGATCAGAGACATGCCATCATGCTTAAGTGCAGCCTCTTGATCACCCACTGGATATATTAATGGCCAACTGTCATTTCCCTTCTTAATGAAGCAGTTGTCTAATAAATCCCCCTAATCATATCCACCATCCATGAAAGCACAAAACAAACACAATTGGCAACCAAAACCGCTTGTTAATGACATGAATACATCCACGAAACAATAACTGCACTAAATATAACAACTGACTCTCAGCATACCAAACCCCCAGTAACCACTTTTCTTTCATGAGCAATGTCAGCCAATCTTCCCCATACAGCACCTCCTCTATGCTTATATGAACCATCATGGCCAGAATATAGTAAATTAACCCCAGCCCTGTCTTCCATGAAACTGCAGTAAAGTGGAACTTAAATCCACCTTCACAAAACACTCCATCTTGCTCACAAGCTCGAGCCAGCTTACTCAGTCCAACCCACTAATCTCCTACCCCTGGTAGCTGCAACCATTTGACCAAAATAACGCCCTCCTTACTGTAAACTTTCCTTATAACCAGCCCCATGATCCTGCCACAAGCATCTAACCCTTCTAACCCACACTTGCTATGACTCAGCTGCCAGAACTGACAAACCCTACCACTGTCATATCAACCAAATGAAAAAACCCTATTCCCCTCAAATTCCTCTGCAAAACTGATACCTGCTAAAATTAAAACCAACTGTACCACTCCCCCCCCCCTAAAATATAGCCTACCCCTCCAGTCACATTAAAAGCCAATAAAACTCCGAGCAATGCAGTTAATCTACCCAAACTCATCCTTAATGCACTGCTTAACCTTGACTTTCTCCTTTAAGGCTTCCCTTTCAATTTGTCACCTTCACATCCAATAATGAAACAACCTGAAACAAATGTTAGGAATCCCAAAACCATGTCCTGCTTAAACCATGTAACTAGCCTGGACACAGAAATACCTAGTTCCTACATATTCCCAACCATCGCATACCTACAATGCCCCTCAAACCTGGCATATTGTTAACAGCTGACATATACCATCCTACCTTCCATCCATCCGATGCCCACCCAAGGCACCAGTGAAATAATCCACATGCTACTTTCTAAAAACTTTAACCTGGTATGTGACATTACCAGTATCTACTTGAGGGACAAATGTCACCCCAATGATACCACCCTAAGATCAGACACCAGTTTCCTGTCTGACAGAACACCTCACCAACCCCCCATGAACACTGTTTAAGCAACTGGATAGGTACCTAAATTCACGTCAAGGGTTCCACCCATCTGAAGGCAAGGGCTGAACTTCACTGGCTTGCAAGAGCCCTGGAACCATTAGCCTAATAACTTCCTATGATCTTATGACTATTGTGACTCTAATCCCTTTGTGGGAATCCCACACTCCTCATAAACATTCCCCAACACAGTTGCACCCTTCCCCCCAAAGAAACTCTTCACTTACCTCCACACTACCCAAACTGCAGTAAGTCAGACATGACTTAATATACATGAAGTAGAATTACCTGTGACCTCAATGTGCTCCATTCACCCTGTCTTTCCATAACTGAAACAATCCCCTTTTCCATCTACTTTATCTGTCATCTACCCACAACCAACCCTATTCATCTGCCCCAAGGTCTATCCCAAGTAAATTAACCCAAAGGCCACACAATGGTAAACTACCAAGTTATTAACCCCTGCCCAAGCAACCCACTTAAACTGACCATCATGCAACTTAAATAAAGAATAACTCCCCAAAAGCCACAATTGAAATAAGTGTGCCTCTTCTATTTATCTGTCCCTTTACCAAGCAGTATGAATGACTATAAATTCACCCTAGGATTCCACCCATGTCCCTCAATGGACAGAAGGAACCGTATGTGGAAATAAGAAATTGGACTCGGCTAACCTACAACAAACCCTAAAACCATTAACCTCATAGTTTCCCAAGCTCCAATGATTGTTGTGATTCTGCCCACCTGCAATACCAAACTCCCCATACACAGCCCTGGACCTGCATTACCTTGATATAAACATACCACCCTCTGCAACCCCATTGTGCACAATTTCAACTAACAAAATCCATACAAGAAGAATCCATTACTTTTCAAAGTCATATCAGGAGGGCACTGATCACAGCTCACTCATCGCACACCCATCTCTGATGGCATTGTGTACCACACAAGCAAGTGGGACTCCATCAAAACAGCTTCCATTGCCTTTTGAATCCCCATCCTTCTGGTCACCAACTGATACCCACTCAAATTCCATACCTCCATGATCTGCAAAAGTAAAACAAATTAATCATGTTGCCTTTACAAATTGAATATGTCTATGTGGCAGACGTTATCACTATGACCCCCCCCCACACACACACACACGTCTCCATAAGTTATCTTACAGATATGAAAACCCCCAATGGAGAAACCCAAAGTTATAAATTAAAAAAAAAAAAAAAGGCATACATGAACTAAGCTCAGGGCAGAAATGTCCATGCACTGCAACATAGCAACAAAATATGTGCCTGTCATCCTCCCCAATTTCACCAAGGCAAACTTCTAAACAAAGCTGTAATTAACAACTAGCCAACAACATAATGTAGGGACAATTTCTAAGCTATTGCTCTTTACTACTTTAAGGAGCCGAGAAATAACTGATGTTACATCAGTGTAACTCCCTATTACTGACTCATGGCTTCCTTACGTAACTCCCCCTGTAAACAATATACCAGTATAAGCCAGATAACCACAATTACATGAAAATGAATAAAATTATAGGGCTACCATAATATGAGCAACCCAAGGGGTTGGCGCATACCTCATAACCTCCTGGAGCCAGACCAAACTATTAAATAGGGGACAAACCCTTAAATACTGCTCTAACCAAACCCATAACTTTGCTAAAATTACTCTCCCTGTGAAGGGGAAGTCGTCCAAAACTCAAAATCAGTTGCTGCCTTCTGACCTCATCCTCTGTACTTAACCCTGCATTGTCAGACAAATCAATATCCAGCACCTATTATAATCATCTACTTTCTTTTTCTTTCAGCTTTTCTCAGTTAGGGGTCACCACAGCAGATCACTTGTCTGCTCACGAATGGCAGTGGAGTTTTACTGTGTCGAGTTGCCAGCCTGGTGCACAACCTTCCACAGAAGGCATACACATGCATGCACTCATGCCTAGGGCCAAGTTAGAGTTTCCAATCCACCAACAGCCTGTCTTTCGGATGTCAGAGGAAACCAGAGCACCTGGAGGAAACACAAGCGATCACAGGGAGGAAGACACCCCAGCCAAGGTTCGAACTGGAGAACCTCTTGCTGTGAGGCAGCAACGCTAACTACTGCACCACCATGGCTGCCCTTATCTACTTTATTCTGAATGAGAGTAGCCTATGCTGGGTACAGATACCCAAGTTGTTAATCGACAGGTATGAGCACCAAATACACCTTCCACCACCGTCAGTCTGCCCACTATGTCAAGCAAATTACATAATTGGGTACATTCAAATACTTTTGCTTCCTCCTGCAAGCGTTGTTGTTTTTAAACAGTTTGTTCTTCAACATTCTAGATCAAAATTGCAGCCCATGCTAGCCAGCCTGCCCAGCAACTGAGCACGAGATACTCTGAAACAAGTCACTAATACACTGTTTTGGAATCGAGCATAAATCATTTCATACCTCTCATCTTCAGTCCTTTTTCCTCTCTAGAACTCCTTTTTCTCTCTCTCTTCTAAACTTTTTTGTGAATCTATGGCTGTTGCTGCTCTTGGAAAATTTACTGTAAAATAAACACAATAACTAATCTAGTCCAGCTGGGAGTATTCACCACAGCTGGCCATAAAGTTTTGTCTGAGCTCCGGTGCACTGGGTTCATGCAAGAACATTCAATCGTCTGGTTTAGATTTCTGCCTTTTCATCCTTTAAAGCAGTGGAAACCTGCTAAGTCTTCCAGTAATAATCAGACTGTAGTCCTAATGTCAGCCAAGACGTTTGCATGATTCTGCATTTCATACTCTTCTTCTTAACACTTACTAGTGGGAAAGGTAGAGAATTGGGACAGCTGAGCTGAAACCCCTCCATGGATTTGCGCAGCCACAAGTAAGGCCATGTTTCTGTGCTCAATAACCCAACACAGCAAGCATGTAGAGGCAACCATGCTTAGCATCTCCCTGGGCCCGCAAAAAGCCATTCATGGCTTCTAGTATTTAAATTGACTCGGCAAATGCCTGCCTTAGACCCCCAACACCAATGATCCCAAATTTCAGCCAGAACTAAAATAGGGCTGCAACTATTTGGAGACCCCATTTGAAGCTGACAGAGGTAGCACCTGACGACTGTGTTTAACCTCATATCAGCTTATAGAGTAGGAGGGGACCAGTACCATGCCTAACTCCTTTTTTTTTTTTTTATTTTTTTAACTGTGAAGTGAAGAAGAATGCCCCCCGCCCCCCTACACCGGTTCATCAGGACTGTGAAGTCTGCCTTCTAAAATCCCCCTCATCTGACGAAAAGCTGTACCATTACTACTGCCTATCTCCACTGACGGTTAACACCACACATGCCAAGTAGGAGCCATTACTCTACCTCACTCGAGCCAGTCAAAAGCCATGCATAGCTTCAGCTAAGGAAAACACCTCAGAAAATAGTTGTGGTGGCAAGCGCTAGCAGGATAAATACCTCGCTTAAACAATTACAGAAATCAAACACTGATCTCAACCTCAAGTGTAATTAAGCATTTCACCTACTAAAATTACATTATTATGCCATCTTTACTTAAAGTCTTCACCCTACTGACAACACGACCCACTGTAAAAAAGTTACTAGCATGCGTTTCTTTAAGTTTACAATATGGAGATTCCATATATGGACTATTCTATAAAATCTCCATCTGTACAACTTCAGTTAAGTAGTCATTGCTTACCTGCCTCTGCATACATTCATCACAGCCTCGAACTGTACTACTTGCATTCAACCAAGCTGTATCACACTGAACAACTGTAGTACAAAACAAAAAAAAAATTTGTTTTTACACCCGGCTTTACCCACCTCTTCCAGACCCTATTAAACCACGGCCCTGACAACACCAATACCTATAGGCCGTCTCAGACATAAACCTGCCTTGTAGCAAGTTCACACCGAAATGTGATTCCTCACCCAGTTACACTTGCCTAAACCCCTCCGTTTCCCTTTCCTTACCTCATTTCTGTTCAGTCATCCCTCATTACCATTTAACACTTTCATCTCCCCTTACCCTCTTAGTTCCGAATAACATTTTTCTAACCCCTTTGAAGATGTCCCTGGACAAATTGGTTTGTTACCAAACCTCAATTCTGTTACCACAAGCTAGGGAGCATGCCATTCAGCAATTAGTACTGCAGGCCAAAAATGTGTTAAAATTCAAATTAAGCAAAATTTTCCTTAAGCTTTTTCAATCTGATTTTAGAATGTAGCTGATTTGCATTGTATATTATAAGTTGTCATGTCTTTTACAGTACATTCTAGCAGAACAAAATAGCATTGGGAGCATACTATTTTCATCAGCTTTTCTGTTGTGTTCCCAACTAAAGAAACACAATTCATTCTTCCTTTCAGACAGGTTTGGATAGATATATTAACAGCTACATGAAACCCTCGTGTCTAAAAGAAAGAAAAAAAGAGAGGGAGAGATCTATAGTAATATACAGATTACAAATAATGAAGCTTATAGCATGTGCAATTTATAACCATGCAGACATATTTGGCAGAGATGTAGTCTTAACATCTGTTATTTCTGTAGTGCAGGTGATTTCCCAAGGATGTCTACATACCATGTGGCATACAGAAGTGCATTAATAAATAAATTAGACTGAGCCAGGGAGCAGTTTTGCTCCCTTTAATTATGAATGATTTATGGACAAAGTTGGGTATCCATAATGACGTATTAAGTCTAAACCCCATAATTTAGCTCTAGAATGGATTAACCATTGCTTTACATAAAGGATTGACTCCGTTGGTCATATGTCTTACTCAGACAGGCTCAAAGTGATAAGTCTATACAAAAGCTGTGTTATAGGACACCGACGGGAGATATGTTTATGAAGGTCAAAGCTAGTAAAGCTCTCTTTCTTTTTATATGCTTAGATTAACAAATCTCAGTTATGTGGATTTAAAAGATTCATGAGAAAGTATAGAAGAAAAAAAATAGAAGTACTTGGTATTGTGGCAGGGTAGGTGAACACTGAAATAAGCTACTAAAACTCTAACACAATGGATGATTTTAAGACATGACTGGATAATTATGGCAGTAGCTCATTGATTATTAACTAGTGAAATGAGTAGTCAGACAACTTATAGTTCCACGGTTCTTGCCTGTATCTGAACCTGAACTGTGTCCAGTTCATTTGACTGGAAATCCCCTTTAGTAAAAGTTACAAATATGTTTCTGTACTATGTCTGTCAAGCAGTATGCCTTACCTTCCACGTACCCACTTTGTTAGCTGTAGCACTAATATGCATCTCATGTGCTGTTTGAATTAAAATGAAAAGTTTTATATATATATATATATATATATATCAAACATTTTTTTACAGTAATGCAGCCTTCCCATTATACGTATCCTTCTTAACTCTGGGGCATTCTATTTTTCTGGGTGGATTCTCCAAGTGTCTCTTATAGTTGTTGAATTTAACAAGGCTTTTTAGACTGGAAATCTGTGCATGCTTTTGAGGTACTGCATTTTCTCAACATATCCAGACTTTAGCTGTATCTCTCTATGTAGATGACTCATCTTATAATTTCTTTTAAGATGCAGGACTTGTCATACTTTTGGATGATTTTCTTTCTGGAGCTTCAGTACTGATATATTTATTCTGTGCCACTGTTTTTGATTTTGCCATCTATATGCCCATTTACTATAAAGCTGGTGAAAGACTGAATCCCTATAATGCAGTATTCCTATTTTTCAAAAAGCATGACATAACCCTTGTAGCTTTTACTAGAGTTCTGTCTCATGACATTCACTGATTAGATGGTTCACTCCTGTGGTCCATTTGACTGAGGATAGTGTAGACTGGATATTAAATTTCCAAACTCTCACAATGCAAACATATTCTGAATTCCTGACTTTACACTGTCCACCACTCTAAGGCATGGAAACATCAGGAATATTCTTTTGAGAATATACACCTTATAGTACTAATCACCCTTGCAATTGTCACATCTGTCAATCTGATTATTTCAGGAAATGTAATATATAATGATTTAAACCATGGTTCATGGAAATGGAAGATATCTGTATTCATTTTACTTCAAAGATGATCTGGTACTTGGTTATACCATCATCTTTAGATGGTTATTGTATATTTTGCAGATAATATATTTTTGTTGGAATATATTCTATGTGAGTTTCTTTTCCTGGCTAAATATTTATATCTATCTATCTATCTGTTTGTCTGTCTGTCTGTCTATTTTATTTTTGATGTGTGACTTTGAACATTAGGTCTTGGGCACAACTTATTTCTTTCTGAGTAAGAAACAAAACTGAAGTTTTCGAGTTCAAGATGGTCACTGTTCTGTGAGCACTGCAAGCACCTAGCTCTCTGAAATACCCTGGATTATAATAAACCCAGAAGACAGAGCAGACTAAAAAACAAATAAATACGACTGAATACCTATTCCAGACAACAAACAGCATTGAAAAGAAGGGAAAAAAAGCATCAGCTTCCTTTTAAAACAAAGGATTAACTAAGATTCTAGAAATCATCTGTAGCTGTGTGGTGCTGTGGCCCTGCAGTCATACATAAAGTCTGCAAAACTTACCTAAAAGCAAGATGTCAAAAGAAGAAAATAATATGGAGACTTTAACAACTAAAACCAAATTCTCGATACTAGCCTCACCAGACAAAGACTCAACTCCAAAAAGACAGAGGACAAATAAGCAATCTGACAATTCCAAGCCTGCAAATAAAACCAAGTCAGAATAGCCAGCTAGCCTGGAAGATATAAAAACAGCTTTATTGCCCATTCAATAAGCAATACAGGACTTATCCACACAGTTTCAAATATTTGGAGACTCATTTAATCAAATTCTAACCAGAATTGAAAAATATGAAGCAAAAATATTAGACAATGAAATAAAATTAGACTCTATATCTCAGAGAACTGATTCTCATGCATACCCCTCAAGTGTACCTCATTACGAGGAACGCACCTCATTTGAGGTCTTAAAAAGTTCATGTTCCTCAAAGTTCCACATTGAAAGACTGTCACACATTCAGTGTTTGGAACTTTTTTCAGTGAAATCCTTGGTAAATAGAAATTAGTCATATTAATTCATTAAAATATCTTATAAGTGAAACTATTATATTTTAACCATCCTATAGCCTTCTTAGTTGAAGTTGTTAGTAAGACATTAGTATGTGTTCCGCATTTTGCCCATTTGTCCCACATTATGAAGGCTAGTGTTCCTCATTTTGGAGATGGAAGGTTGGGAGCTATGTTCCCATGACAAAGAGCTGCAACGTCTACAAGCAAAAATAATAGATTTAGAAGCAAGAGCTCAGAGAAACAATATTATCATAAGGGTAATCCCTGAAACTGTGTCACACATTGATCTAATACCAACTATCGAACTCATACTAAAATCTTTACTAGATGATTCTGAAGCAACACAACAAATAATAATAGAGAGAGCCCACAGAGCTCTGAGAGAAGCTCAATCATCCTTGAGACCAAGACCTGTGTATGCCAAAATCTTAAACTATCAAGATGTAAATAAAATACTCTTTGCAGCAAAGAAGAAAGGGACACTCACCTGGAATAAAAATGGAATTTCCTTTGCTCAAGATCTGCCTATTCAGATAAGGTAAGCAAGACAACTTCGATCTCCATACTGCAAGTTTCTGATAGAAAAGAAAATAAAGTTCCAGATGAAATACCCAAACCTTCTAATTTTCAATGTAAAAGATGTTAAATACATGATTGCTAACCCCAAGGAAGGAAAATAGACTTTCCTGTCAGTTTTCATGCAGATTCCACCTCCAGAAACTAAATAAAATGCCTGGAAATTAAAAATGACCCTTGAGTAAAAATCAGACTGATTTGTGAGTGTTTTTGATGGGATACACACCCTGACAGCTTCCCCTTGCTGCCTAGGCACTTAAATCAATGATGGGAGCCACGAGGAACACAGGAAAAGGAAATGAAAACCGTATAGGAACTAAAATTCAACTGATGTTTCCGATGCACGTAATATAATATATATATATAAGAAGAGAGAAGGTAAGAGAACTATATGGAGAAGGATCATTTAAATATGACATGTCTGGCTTAAAAATATAGGTTACATTGTTGTATATTTTGCCATATACATCTCTTTTTCATGTCACTGTACCCAATTCTAAACCAGCTGGAAGATCAGTATCTAATAATTGGTGGTGACTGGAACAAATATCAAAACCCAGGAAAGGATAACTCGAACCCGACCAAACTACATAATAGACAAGCTACAATAACTTTAAATGAACTTAAACAAGACTTCAAACTATATGACCCCCTTAAATATGAGGATAAAGGTAACAAAACTGAGAATTACACATTCTACTCCCAATACCATAAAATGTGGGTGAGAATAGACTTCTTTTTAATCTCAGACATACTCATTAACACGGACCCTACAATAGTCATACACACTAGATTTCTGTTGGATCATTCCAAAGTTACACCTATATATATATATATATATATATATATACATATAAGAAGAGGGAAGGTACGAGAACTATATGGAGAAGGATCATTTAAATATGACATGTCTGGCTTAAAAATATAGGTTACATTGTTGTATATTTTGCCATATGTAATTGAGAATTTGATCATTTCCCAGGAAACTGGTATGTTAAAACAGTCCCCCTTTGAGCTGAAAATCTTCAATATAAAAGCAAAATGACCTAAAAGAAAGGTACAACAAGACCAAGAAGTGATTTTTGACTCAAAATCACAAAAAATTACATAAAACAATTAATAAGACAACAACTGACTGAAAGACGACTAGTAAATCCTGCCAACATGACTTTGAAGAATCAGAAGAATAAGGTACTGTTTTACCAAAACAAAATTCTGACCTTGATTCTCCAATACAAGGTTATTGTAAAGAATCCAGCCTTAATTTCTGGATGTGAGTCTGGTAGAGCCAGACCAAGTAAATGGTTCTTGATTGAAATAATGATGTTTAATTGGAATAACTGCAGGAATGAGAGTTTAAGCAGTTTAGAGGAGAGGCATTATATGACAATATGAATATAACCTAATTGACTGCAGAAGTTATAAATATCTAAACAAGCAAGTCTTAGCAGTATATATACCTGCCTAAGCTTGCAATCTTTTTTTTCCCCCTCATATACCCACTTCTGTTTAGATGCCAATAATGCAATCTGAGTTTGTTATAGATTGCTACAGAAGAATGCCTGAACATAGAAGCTGGGTAATTTATATATATATATATATATATATATATATATATATATATATATATATATAAAGAAGAGGGAAGGTAAGAGAACTATATGGAGAAGGATCATTTAAATATGACATGTCTGGCTTAAAAATATAGGTTACATTGTTGTATATTTTGCCATATGTAATTGAGAATTTGATCATTAACATGTTTAAAAATGCACTTTTAGGAGGAATAGATCATAAACTTATAAGCTGCATGTCTTGTACTTCAACCACTGCACTCTAATGGTATAATAGTTTAACGGTTGAGACTAGGAATATGACGCAGCAATGTGTTTTGTAGAGAACTAGTCTGTTAAGCTTTGTCCGTATTGTATTTAGTAACATAAGGGGGATACCATGTCACAAACTTATACGTAAAGAAAAAAACACAATTTAATACAAGTGGGAATCTTACAGTACATACTAAAATCAGATTGTATTCCCCCGTTTATTCCTGGTCCAGGGGTATAGTGGGTAAGCACAGTGAAGGAACAGGAATAGTTAGATGCTTTCCAATGACACTATAACAACACATACAAAAAACATAAATCTAAATTAACATACAGATCAGTTAAAACAAGCATATCTATCACATAAATGGGGGGAATTGAAACATGGAACATTAAAAGACTACAAAATAAAGAAAAAAGGAAACTATTTTTGCATTTAGCCCTGAAAACCAAAGCTAATCTCATCTTAATACAAGAAATGCATTTAACTTCAGAGCAATGGACAGATATTGGGAAAAAAAGTGGATAAGACAAATTATAGCTTCTGGGCACAAAACTATCAGTGCTGGGGCGGCCATAATAATTAAAAAACATTTTCAGGATAAAATACTTGAAACAAAGGCTGACAAAGAGGGAAGGTGGTGCTATGTAACATTTATTAACACGGTATTTCTAAAACCCATAATGGTGTTAAATGTATATGCACCTTGTAGCAACCAACATCTCTTTTTCATGTCACTGTATCCAATTCTAAACCAACTCGAAGATCATTATCTAATAATTGGTGGTGACTGGAACACATATCAAAACCCAGGAAAGGATAAATCAAACCCGGCCAAACTACATAATACAAGCTACAATAACTTTAAATGAACTTAGACAAGACTTCAAACTATATGACCCCTTAAATATGAGGATAAAGATAACAGAACTTGTAATTACACATTCTACTCCCAATGCCATAAAATGTGGGTGAGAATAGACCTCATTTTAATCTCAGACATACTCATTAACATAGACCCTACAGTAGTGATACACACTAGATTTCTGTTGGATCATTCCAAAGTTACACTGAGTATCAACTGGGACAAAAAAAAAAAGGTTTTTAAACAATAGAGCTAATAACTGGTCATTAAATCCTAATCTGTTCTTCAAAGCAGATGTAGTAAAAGAGATTGAGGATATATTAAAAACATCCCTTGTAAATATCTTCAATTCCCAAACATCAATGGATATAGAATAGGCATCGACCAAAACACATATCAGAGGAACTTTCATTATAAAAGCAGAATATTATAAAAAAATCCAACTGAAAGAGGAACATAAAATAAAGGAGAAAATAGAACAACGTGAGAAAGAATTGATAAATAACCCTAATAATCAAATGATAATAGACCTCCTAAAACTAGAGAGAGACCTATATATGCTCGAGAACAGAAATTTATCTTTTTATGAGACAAGACAGTTGGCTAATTATGGAGAAGCAGCTCAAATTCCTTCCAGAGCATTGGCCAGAATTATCGCTCAACAAAAATCCACCTCAGTTATAGCAAAAGTAAATTACCAAGGGAATAACTTTACAAGAAATGAGGAAATTATCAAAGTATTTGAACAAATATATACTCAAACATATGGAGAACAAACCCTACAAGCCACGAAGGAAGATAGGGATCTTTTTCTTTAAAAACTAAAATTCCCTAAACTAGATTTAGATCAACAAAAAAAGACTAATGGAGGTCATTTCTATTAATGAGATAACCACAACAATTAAACATCTAAAACCGCACAAGGCCCCAGGACTGGATGGTCTTACCTCAGAATTTTATAAATCCTTTAGTCCACTAGTTGCCAAATTATTATACCACGTACAGAACTATATAATAAATAACAACATACATGATATTCACTTTAATGCCTCTAAAACTATTTTCATATTAAAAGACCAAGCGGACCCTAAAAATCCAGATAGCTACAGACCCATCTCTCTTCTAAATATAGACACCAAGATCCTGACCTCAATACTCGCAAACAGAGTTAAAAATCTGATAGAGAAAGTCATTTCTCCAGAACAATCTGGGTTTGCACCACGTAGACAGACCAGTGACAACACGCTAACATTAGAAGCGTTAATATCCTTTGCAAATCAGAGAAATACCAACATCTTCACAATGGTAGTAGATGCCCACAAGGCTTTTGATAGGGTCAATCTTGAATTCTTGCTGCAAACGCTCCCTCACTTTGACATACCCAAAAATTTTATACAGATCATTCAAATTCTCTATAGTAATCCATATACATCCCTATATATAAACAAAGCAAGGTCAAACAGAATTTCGATAAAAAATGGAACAAGACAAGGCTGCCCGCTATCACCCTTTCTTTTCAACCTTTACCTAGAACCCCTATTTCTATATATTAAACAAAATACATATCATAATCCCCCCTCAATACATAACTTTAAAGTTTATCTCTCAGCATTTGCAGACAATTTAAACATATACTTTACTACAACAAGTTCAGACATGACCAAAATAATAAACACAATTGAACAATTGTCATACATGTCTAACTACAAATTAAATCTTAATAAAACTAATATATTCTCCTTAGGTCCACCTAGACTCATCTCCCTAATACCTCTCTTAGACAAAATAAAAATAAAAGAAGAAACCAAATACCTGGGGATTACTTTCTTTCAGAGTAACAAGGAATTCTACCAACATAACGTACCTCTTAAATGGCAAAACATAACACAAGATTGTACAAGATGGAATAACCTTAAGCTACTGTTTTTGTCTAAAATATCAATAATTAAAATGAACATACTACCTAGATTAATACATCTATTTATGACATCTCAGATAACTATACATAATAAATTCTTCAAACAAATTCATACCTTTCTAGCAAAATTTGTATGGGAACCTAAGAAGACCAGAATCTCCTATCAAAAACTAACACTTCCCAAGAACAAAGGGGGTCTGCACTTGCCAGATTTCAAAACCTACTACTCTATTATCAATACTAATAGAACACTGAGAATAGCAGAGTATGACCCCTCAGCAAAGATTGGTTCACCGGCCTGGGTATCAATATACTATAAGTACATAAAAACACTAGACATCAATCCCAAAGTGCTTCCCTTCTTAAATAAAAAAGATTTACAAGCCTGTAACATAATAGAGCCACTAAAACATTCTATAAATATAACACAAAAACGTTTTGACTCCTTAAACTTTGGACAAGCTATATTAATACTATAACCCCTCCATAAAAATCCTAACTTAAAAATAAATAACAATATGCTAAACCTAGATGCCTTCCCTCAGTTAAAACATAAGAGAATCCAAGATATCTACCCATTCGTCAATAGCACAATTCATGAATTAAGAAGTAATCTAAACTTACCTAAAGTATATATAATAATTTTAAGACAAATCAAAGAGGTGTGTTCCAGTTACCTCCAAAACCTTACCATACTCGAAAGTGACATTGAAAACTGTACCCTACTTTGGAAGACTATGTTAATGTCAAGGAAAGCAATAATGAACTCATACAAAATGATAGGGGAAATCAAATTCCAGAAAGACCTTCTCTAATTACTGGAGAAAATTAAAACCTGATATGGATGACCAGCAAATAGAAAAGGCAATCAACTTAACATTGAAAACTATTCCACTTAAAAACTCTTACACGCAACTCATGATTAATAATAATGCTGATTTCACCCCAACAATTCTTCACAAATTAAATGCAACTAAATCCCCATACTGTCCACACTGTAAAGACCTGATTGCAGACCTAATACATATATTCTGGAGTTGTAAATGCATTTTCAAGCTTTGGAATTCCCTTAAGTTACAACTGCAAAAAATGGGGTATCAAGCATCAACACTAACATGGTAATTTACTCTTTTACACATCCTCCCAGCCAGCATCTCAGGAAAACAAGCTAACCCACTTATAACGATTTTCTTATTAATGAAGCTATATATAGCTCACAAATGGTTAGATCTTGTAAGTATCTCTTGGGAGGAATTCAAGAAATCTGCTATTAAACATCTACTAGCACATAAAATAGTATTGGACAAAAGAAACACAAATATGAATGCCCGAGCAATCTGGGAACAGTCTTATAACATCTTATTAGCATAAAGCACCAGGTACACCATATCTTATGTACTGGAAGTATTCCCACGAGTAGAGAGCTTAACTATGGATGAAGTATCATTTTTGTATGTGCTGTTTTTAGACTAATGACATTAATTGGGAAAGCATCTTTGTATATATATTGTAATTAGTTATGTTGTATGACCTACACGTTTCTACTTTATCCACAATGTATAACATGCAAATATGGTCATTTTGTAAATATGGAATGGTTATGGTTTTTGCAAATGTAAAACAAAAATAAAAATTATTGAAAAAAAAAATTTTGTTCATTGAAACTTTTCATTGTAATACCTTTCAGCAATTTCATTTCAGAGCTACAATAATTTTATCTGTGCAATTTTTTTTACTTTATCTTGTGATAGGAAAACTGCAGAATTCCAAAAAATGGTTGCTAGTTTTCTCTGAGAGCTCTCCATACATCTCTCTGGTGTAAATATGCTAGACTCAGCACATTTCTCCTACATGTATTCCCTTGTCTGGTTTGTATTTCAAATACCCAAATCCATCTGAGAAAAAAACACAAAAATGATGCCATTGCGATCAATTTATTGAGCAAACTCTACAGGTACAGATCATAAAACAGTAAGTCAAAACACGAGTTACATTGATAATTTACCAAATGACATTTGACACTGCAGGCAGCATAGACCACTCGCCCACAAATAAACAAAGTGTTGCACCCTTCCATTCACTTTTGATCTGACCAAAAATATGAAACAGTATACCTCCGCTCACCTCATGAGAATTAAATGGAAAAGGAGTACAGAACCGGGATTCAGCTTCTGAAACCCCCTTACTCCATTTCACTTATTCCATCTAATCAAGCTCACTTAAAACCGCAGTACACAAGAGCTAGGTGGGAGGGAATGAACTGATTGCCACACCAAAAGACTGGTCCTACCCTTTCCAAGCAGTATCAGTCAGTTTAACTTCTCTTTCCGACCTCACTTCCTCCTTTTTTAACCGGTTCTTCCCTACCCGCCAAGCTCTTAGCTATTTGCCTAAATCCTTATCCCTAACTATATCGTTCAGTTCTTATCTACTCCCCCCACACACACTGAGGTGTCTTTGGACAAATCTGTCAGCGTCCAAACTGCATTTTCATATTATACTTTATTTAAGTTGTATGACCCAAAATGTTAGGAGAATTTGTTTTCAAATTACATTATTTGAAAAAGAAAGAGTCCTGATTTTTTTTCCAATACTGACTGGTCCACAGTTTTTTCAAAGTGGAACCACCTTATCGTCCGAGTACGTTAAGTGTATGTAGACAATTGTGTCTGCAACATTTTCCTTTCATAGGTTTCTAAAATATTTTATGGTAACATTCATCTCTGCAGCCCTATGAAGTTTAATTTCAGCATGCATCTACAATTCTCAAGATTTCTTTCAAATAGCCAGATTTGCACTTTTACCTCAGTGCTTTGCGTTTTTTTTTAATCATCTTTTCATATCAATGTCACTTATAAAAGTTAATTTTCTTATTGTTTTTCCCCCCACCAGCATGTAAATTGCATTGACCACATTTGCTTTTCCTTTTGCATCTTTTCAGTGGGGTCTATATTATAAAATCGAACGGTTAGGTTGTCGAACACCTAAACATTGACACCTAAGTGGTGAAAGCTGAAAACTTGCCTGCCTTTTATGTGAATTTTTTCACACAGAAAACATTTGTTGGCCGTCATCGGAAATTTGCCCTTTTTCCCCAATGTACAGCGATCTCGGATCTGGTATATTTAGTTACGGGCCGTGTGGGGGGCACAGCCCCCGACTTGATTAGGGTTTGTAAGTTTGTTTTCCTGTCTGCCGGCCAAGCAAATTTTTTCCCTGTGAAAAAATTTGTAGAAGTGGCCGTTCGCAGTTTTCAACTTTCGCCGTTTAGGTGTTCGACAACCTAAACATTCAATTTTATAATATAGACCCTTTTCAATGATCGTTTCTGTTGCAGGTTCTGAAAACTTGATTAAATGCAGGACAGCTCTTAAAATCATGGTTTTAGCTAAATCTACTTTAGTCCAGAATTACCCTTGCTCAGGCAGCATTTTTGTTCTAAACTCCTCCTTTCTTACAACACATTTTCCTATGACTTTTTCATACATATTATTTTCATAAAACATTCTTCTTTTATCCCTTCTTTTTTCACTTTTACTTGACTCTGTCCCAGTGACTCAGAATCATTGCACCCACAGACACGGTGCACTTGTCTCTGCTTACTATGCCTGTGCATGCCACTTAAAGTACACAGTCAGGCAAGAGTGCGTGATGACCAGTTCTTTGTTATGAATGCAGCGGGTACTTGGGAAAAGATCATGCTGGACATGGTTGCAGTTACAGGAAAGAAAGAGCAGCAGTAGTGCTGTCATTTAATGAGCATGTGCCATGAGGCTACTCCGTGCTAATCCATGTTTACAGTTGGTCATAAGGTTTGTGTGCTTATCATTTTTTTAACCTAAGGATACATGTATGCAGAGAAGATTCTGGTGGAAGCTAGTAAGTGAAGTTTGTTGAAGGTGGGAGGATAACGGAGATGGTAGGGACACAGAGATAAACATAAACAAGACTGCAAATGGAGGTGATGAGAAAATCAAGAATGTGGAAGGCAATGGAGAAAAATGTATGAGACACACAGATATAATTCTCAAGAAAATTAAGCTGAAAAAGGTTAAAAAAAAAACATGATGGGTGGAATACAGAAACATAAGATATATTAGCAAAAGCAGTTATGGCATTATCAGAGTCTGATCACTGTAGCTGTACTATAATGCAAATGTCATGAAAAATGCAACCATATAATCCTTAGGAGGATTTCCTCTAGACTTTTTAAAACTCTCAGGCTTTCAAATACTGGCTAAAATGTCCCCCTTACCCATAGAGCCTTGTTTAGACAATACCAAATTAACAAACCTATTGACATAGCAAAATCAACTCAACTGAACCAGAAGTTATTGTTCACTGCCAATAGCCTAAAAAAAGCTAAACTCCTTATAAACGTTGTTCATCCTAGAGAATATAGACATTTGTGCAGTTACTGAGACATGGTTTAAAGCCACAGAGAGTACCCCTGCATTGCAAGGTTTCAGTGCCTTCCACTCTTTTAGACCAGTAGATGCATAGACAGGGAATAGAGGTAGAGATGTCCTGATGTACATTAATAACAAGCAAACCTCTAGTTTGCTTAAACAGGATGATGAGCTGGAGTTTCTCCAAATGCAGGTCACCATTGTTAAATCCCATACCATATCCTAGCAAGCTATAGGTCACCCCCTATGTCCCATGAAACACACAGTGCAAACTTAAACCTATTGGAAACACCTGCCATCCAAACTAACACTTTACTCAAAGGGGTATCCTTCTATAGACTGGGAATCCTACATGGTCCCAAATCTGAGGCACAGAGATTCATGGGATTTTCTAAATACATAAACCCTTAACTAGTTAGTGCATATTACCCAGTAGAGGTTTCAACATACTGGACCTTGTACTCAGAAATATGGAAGAATGCTACACTACCCCCCCAATATAATGTCCTCCCTGGTAAGGTCTGATCATAAAGTTGTATCTTTTGGAATCAAAATCAACTTGGTAACCCCATTACACCCACAAAAAGGAACTATTCCAAGACAAACTACCTTTTATTAAGGGTTAGCTTGTCAAAATGCAGTGCTTTTCCAAATCCAGAAAACAGAGCAACTTATGCAGAATTGTTCACAGGAACTCTGTTTAACTATGTCAGTGGCTGCATACAGGGTGCTGTACCTACCAGACGTAAGCCAAAAGCTAACTCCAAAAACAAACCACCCTGGTGGCATCCCAGATTAAACAGGTTATACAACAAAAGGAAAAAAATGACTAAAACAGGAAGTGTAACTCCAATAATGATAAAAAAACTCTCCCATCAAAATAAACAGGCAGCTAAGAGGCCAAATTATGTCCAATAAATCCAATTTTGAGGTCAAGATAGCTTCCCAGGAAAAAGACAACCATAACACCTTCTTCAGCATGTCAGAAACCTTAAAGGCAGCACACAGCTATGTTTCTGAATTCATGGTTACCCATCCAATCGTCCAAAGTGGTTTTGAAGAGGACCAGTAAGGTGCTCTGCTTGATGTGAAGTGTAATTCTGTTCCAAAGGTGTGGTAACCTCTGGGAGACAAATCTATCCCTCCAGCAGGTTCTATTAACATCACATACAAGGTTAAGGCCATTATATCAAGTAACCTGTGTTTCATTTGACTTACGGATATGCAGCATTTCCAATAACGCAGGGTCAGAGATTGCCTTATATGCAACTTGCCCCTGAGTAGTTTGTATGAAACAGAAAAAAGTGACTGTGATTTCAGATGATGCACATAGGACAGATGCTGAAGACCTTGAATTTTCCTTGTGAGGAACCATTGTGGTCTCTCCAAGTGCTGCAGGTGCTAGGAAAGGTACATACCAAAAGGAGCATTGTACACAATTACTGGCCTGATGAGGGAAGAGTACCAGGGATGTTATAACTTCTTTTTTTCTGGAGACAATGCCCTTATTTATGAGATGAGCAATATAGAATGCCCTTCTTACCACTGTGGAGACATGGTGATCAAAGGTAAGGTCGCTGTCAACCTGGGTGCCTAGGTCTCTCACCACTGAGTTAGTGCTTAGGTTGGTGGTGGTGGTTAATGTTGCCATATTCACTGAGCAAGGTGATATAGTCAATCTGCTGGCTGATGAATTCATTTCCAACTTTACCCCTAGCCACCTCCCAAAAAATGCCTTCAAACATAACTCCTCCAGATCTATATCAAGATCATTTATTGGCTGCACTTGCTAAGGCCAAGATTACAGACTCAGTGGTCTCCAGTAATATCCTAGTCTGCCTCCTGAATAGTCTAAAACATGACCTGTGAGGGCCACTGCAGTTACTATTTAGCCATAGTCTTAAAACGGGCATTGTGCCATGAAAATGGAGAGTTGCAATAGTCTTCCCTCTTCATAAGGGCAGATCATCAACAGATTCAGGAATCTGCAGACCCATTAGTCTGACTAATTTTATATGCAAAGCCATGAAAGAAGTATCATGGAAATGATTAACAAAGACATAGGAGACTTTCAGACACTGGATCCATCTCAGTTTGGCTTTGTCAAAGGAAGGTCATGCCTACTGAACCTGGTGGACTTCTTTGAGAAGGCCCTTCCCAACTGAACCGGAAGTTATTGTTAACTGCCAAGAGCATAAAAAAAAGCTAAACTCCCTATAAACTTTGTTCATCCTAGAGAATATAGACATTTGTGCAGTTACTGAGACATGGTTTAAAGCCACAGAGAGTACCCCTGCATTGCAAGGTTTCAGTGCCTTCCACACTTTTAGACCAGTAGATGCATAGACAGGGAATAGAGGTAGAGATGTCCTGATGTACATTAATAACAAGCAAACCTCTAGTTTGCTTAAACAGGATGATGAGCTGGAGTTTCTCCAAATGCAGGTCACCATTGTTAAATCCCATACCATATCCTAGCAAGCTATAGGTCACCCCCTATGTCCCATGAAACACGTAGCACATACTTAAACCTATTGGAAACACCCGCCATACAAACTAACACCTTACTCAAAAGGGGGGGATTTATCCTTCTATAGACTGGGAATCCTACATGGTCCCAAATCTGCAGGCACAGAGATTCATGGGATTTTCTAAATACATAAACCCTTAACTAGTTAGTGCATATACCCAGAAGAGGTTTCAACATACTGGACCTTGTACTCAGAAATATGGAAGAATACTACACTACCCCCCCCCCCCAATATCATGTCCTCCCTGGTAAGGTCTGATCATAAAGTTGTATCTTTTGGAATCAAAATCAACTTGGTAACCCCATTACACCCACAAAAAGGAACTATTCCAAGACAAACTACCTTTTATTAAGTGTTTCCAAATCCAGAAAACAGAGCAACTTATGCAGAATTGTTCACAGGAACTCTGTTCAACTCTGTCAGTGGCTGCATACAGGGTGCTGTACCTACCAGAAGTAAGCCAAAAGCTAACTCCAAAAACAAACCACCCTGGTGGCATCACAGATTAAACAGGTTATACAAAAAAAGGAAAATAAAATTACTAAAACAGGAAGTGTAACTCCAATAATGATAAAAAAACTCTCCCATCAAAATAAACAGGCAGCTAAGAGGCCAAATTATGTCCAATAAATCCACCTCTATTCTTTGCTCACCAGTGGGAGTGGGGAGCCTTGAGCAGCCTATCTGTCCCTGAAGGAGTGACCTCAGCACAAGAGCTTGTAGTAATTGGTCGTTTTGGACCATTTCCAGCTCTTTTGAAGTTCCCTGTTTAAAATCCGCGTTTGCGTGGCTTTGCGATTAGCATAGCGCAGCACCAGTTAAACAGGCTTAAACTATTCCTGGCTCCGCCAAGTCTGCACTTCAATTTTTCCCTTAAGAAAGCTCTACTTTCAACAAAATCAGTCTATTCGCTTTATCATAAGCCTAGCACTTGCTCCTAAAACCTTTCTTTTAAGTGAAGCACCCTTAAACTAACGTAAGCACTACATCCACCTACAACCCGTGCTAATACCCACTTCCCTTCAAAGTCGTCTCTGACCCAGTTACACATCACCCCTTATACTATTCTGGCATGTCGAGTGGTATATTACTGATGTCCTCTCCAGTTCAGCTGGTTAATCTGGGAATCTTGAGATAATGTTACAATTGTCTCATGTACACAGACAACCCTCTCCTCCTCCCAGCAAACACAAACACACGTGAGAGATGCAACTATATAGCCAAACTGGAGGCTGAACTCTCTCAACACAGGACTAGCAAGACCAGACAGGAGGAGAAGGTAACCACACACACAACAAACCCAGTCTCACATAAACCAACCACAACTGCAAACCAAACACATAGTAACACAAAGACATACTCGGAGGCTCTAATTAAAAACTTACCAAAACAACAGAGGCTCCCAAAGCAGACATCCAAGAAAACACCACCACAAAACTCTGCACAAGCAACACATAGTCAGTGTGCCAAACAATCACAGCTCTTAAGGCGAAACACCATGCCTGATACACTAGTAATAGGTGACTCTATAGTCAGACACACTGACATCCCGCTTACCAGGCTGAACAAAGAGAGGGTAACGGTGAGCTGCCTGTCGGGAGCTAGGATCCGCCACATAACACAAGCACTCAGGTCACTCCAAAACAAGTACAAATATGACTCCGTCATTGTACAGGCCGGCGTGAATGACCTGAGACGTACCTCCTTGGACTACATGAAAAGAGACATAGAGGAGCTCTCTGATTATGTAGCCCAGGCTGGTATGACCCTGACCCTGAGCAGCATCTTGCCTCACCAAGAATGATGCCACAATACAAAGACAAGATGATCAGCTTTAATAATTGGCTCAATTACTGGTGTCATTCTAGGGGGATCCAATGTCTGTCTGCTTGGGATGACATGCTGGACAAGCCCGCAAGGGACGGCTTGCACCTGTCACCACTGGGCTTCCGGATATTGGCTAAGGCTCTTGCCACCCCCATAGTGCCTTTTTTAGGCAAGGCTCAAAAGACAAACCCACCACCTTAGAAAACAGTAAAGGAAAAAAACTAAGGGTAATGCTGCTCAATGCCAGAAGTCTAAATCTCAAGATGCAGGCTCTCGAGGCACTCCTCAGTATGGAGAGCATCGATGTCTGTGCAGTAACTGAAACCTGGTTCAAGGCTCCTGAGAGCACCCCAGCCCTACCAGGTTATACCTGATATCATGCTTTTCGGCCCCAAAACCTGGGTCGAACCACAAAAGGAGGGGGAGTGTCCATATTCATTAAAGACACCCACACCTCCAGGTTAGTGTCAATGCACGAAGTATTGGAGACCATCCATGTGCAACTAACCGTAGGCAAAACTGCTATACAACTTGTAGCATGCTACAGACCACCCTCGCAATCTCAGGAACTCCATTCAGCCTTCCTGAAGACACTGGAGGATATGAATGTCTCACCAAATACCATCATATTGGGAGACTTCAACTACCCAAACATAGACTGGGTGCATTACTCAAGCCCCAACACCCTAGCCCAAAGGTTCCCGTAATTCATTAACTCAAATGCGATGGAACAACTAGTCATCTCCCCTACAAGGGGAAATAATATACTTGACCTGATCATCACAAACATGGGGACAAAATGCTCAACACCGGAAGTATACCCCTCACTAGTGAGATCAGACCATAAACTAATAACCCTAGATATTCATATCCCACCTCCACCCCCAGCACAAAAGACCACAGTGAGAAACTTCTCAAAAGCCGACTTTACACTCCATAGGACTGAAATGTTATCCTTCAAGCCCCCTGGGCCAGGTGGAAACCACATCCCACACTGCTGAATCCTTCACAAATGCTTTCTACGGGCATCTCCAAGAATGCATGGATCATGCAATCCCAAATAAAACCAAGACCCTTTCCACCAAAGGCAGGCATCCTATCTGGTGGACCCCAGCCATAAACAAACTTTATAACAAGAGAAGTAAGCTACTGCAAGACAGAGCAAAATCCCATAAAGGGAAGGCATCCGTGATCAGCACTAGCAAAAAACTACGTTCGCTAATAAAATCATCCAAGGCCAACTTCGAGAGAAAAATCGCTAAGGACACTAAAGACAATCACAAGGCCTTTTTCAGTTATGTTAGAAACCTGGGTGGAAACCCTCAGATATGCGCAGAGTTAGTTCATAACGGCAAAAAATACAATGAACCCACAGATATTGCCAACATACTGGCAGGCAGGTTCAGTGCAAATTTCTCCCCTCCCTCTCCCCCAAAAGACGAAATAAATATCTCAGCTGAATGCAACCTCCCTGAAATCTCAGATTTTCAGGTGAGAGCTGCCCTCAGCAAAGCTAAAAATACAGCATCCATTGGACCTGACGGTGTCCCGGGTTGCGTGCTACGTGAACTCTTAGAGGAGCTAAACCCGCACATAAGAATGCTGTTTAATCTTAGCCTTGCTACAGGATACGTCCCTGAACACTGGCGTACAGCTACAGTGGTCTCACTCCACAAAGGTGGCACCTCTACTGACCCCAGAAACTACCGCCCCATAAGCTTGACCAGCCTGGTCTGCAAAGCTATGGAAAGGATCATTATGGAACTCCTAAACAAAGACATCGGGGACCTACAGACAATTGACCCTACCCAGTTCGGCTTTGTAAAAGGCAGGTCCTGTCTTTTAAACCTGGTGGACTTTTTTGAAACAGTCACTAGAGCCATCGATGAAGGAAAAGCAGTTCATACAGCCTACCTGGATCTGGCAAAAGCCTTCAACACAATACCCCACTCAGGCATCATAGACAAGCTCAACAGCTTAAATGTAAACCCGTTTGTCACAAGATGGGTTGCAAACTGGCTAAAGGACAGAACCCACAAAGTCAGAATAGCTGGAGCTATGTCAGATTCTAAGCCAGTCACAAGTGGAGTCCCACAGGGCTCTGTCTTGGGACCCCTCTTGTTTGGCATTTATTTCTCAGATGTGCAGTCAAACATAGGGGGGTTGTGGCTGACAAAGTTTGCAGACGACTGCAAACTAGGTGCCATAGTCGACACACCAGCTGACACATGCATCCTCCAGAAGTGCCTCACAGAAACAGATGACTGGTGCCAGAGCCATGGCCTTAAACTAAATGCCAAAAAATGTATAGTCATCCCCTTTGGAAAAAATAAAGTACCCACAAATTACCACATAGGTGGTAATCCATTAAGTACGGAAAAAGTAATCAGAGACCTGGGGACCCAAGTTGACAGTGACCTCTCATTTAACACCCACGTCGCCAAAGTGGTTAGAAAGACCTTCTACCTTGCCCACCTTATCATGAAGGGATTCACATCCAGATCAAAGGATGTCATTGTACCCTTGTATTCCTCCATTATCAGGCCTATGATTGAGTACAATGCCCCATTTGGTATGTACCTCACCAGGCACCTGCAGCAGCTGGAGAGACCCCAAAAGTACCTTACCAAGAGGATCAAGGGTCTCCAGCATATGTCATATGCTGCCAGACTGAAAAAGCTCCAGCTCTATTCAGTAGCATACCGCCTGCTCAGAGGTGATCTGTGCCTTACGTACAAGGCCATGTCCAATTCAGAATTAATGGACATGCCCCACCTCAAAAAATCCAAATCCATCAGAGCCACGAGAGCTAAAGATCTAAATCTCAGCACAAATATGAATAGGACATGCTGGAGGGACAGATTCATAACCCAGAGGCTTCCTGCACTCTGGAACAGGTTACCTGTCCATGTTAGGCAGAGCCCCTCACTGACTCTCTTCAAGAGAAATCTGGACGAATGGATGGGTGATCGTAGATTTACCCCGGGGGTCATCTCTGTGTCATTGCTAGATAGAGGCACAATAAACTAAATTTAATTTAAATTGTACACTTTTGTATCATTACATGGGGTGGCGAAAGCCACATACACTTTGGCTAGGCTTATAAATGCCCTAGGGCAGGTAGCCTAGTACTATACTATGAAACTAAATTTTGAGGTCAAGATAGCTTCCCAGGCAAAAGACAACCATAAGACCTAAGCAGTGTGCTGAACTGGTCATAGGATCCTAGGAGGTTATTAGGCTAATGACCCTAGGGCTCGTATAAACCTAGGCAAGTTTTACCCTAATTTCCATGATCAGCACCTATTCCCCATATCCAAGAGGGACACAGGTGGAACTCTCAGGGTGAATTTATGGTTACCCATCCAATCATCCAGAGTGGTTTTGAAGAGGACCAGTGAGGTGCTCTACTTGATGTGAAGTGCAATTCTGTTTCAAAGGTGTGTCTGGGAGACAAATCTATCCCTCCAGCAGGTTCTATTAACATCAGATACAAGGTTAAGGCCATTAAATCAAGTAACCTGTGTACCATTTGACTTACGGATATGCAGCATTTCCAATAACGCAGGGTCAGAGATTGCCTTATATGCAACTTGCCTCTGAGTAGTTTGTATGAAACAGAAAAAAGTGACTGTGATTTCAGATGATGCACATAGGACAGATGCTGAAGACCTTGAATTTTCCTTGTGAGGAACCGTTGTGGTCTCTCCAAGTGCTGCAGGTGCTAGGAAAGGTACATACCAAAAGGAGCATTGTACACAATTACTGGCCTGATGAGGGAAGAGTACCAGGGATGTTATAACTTCTTTTTTTCTGGAGACAATGTCCTTATTTATGAGATGAGCAATACAGAATGCCCTTCTTACCACTGTGGAGACATGTTGATCAAAGATAAGGCTGCTGTCAACCTGGGTGCCCAGGTCTCTCACCACTGAGTTAGTGCTTAGGTTGGTGGTGGTGGTTAATGTTGCCATATTCACTGAGCAAGGTGATATAGTCAATCTGCTGGCTGATGAATTCATTTCCAACTTTATCCCTAGCCACCTCCCAAGAAATGCCTTCAAAGATAACTCCTGCAGATCTATATCAAGAGCATGTATTGGCTGCACTTGCTAAGCCCAAGATCACAGACTCAGTGGTCTCCAGTAATATCCCAGGCTGCCTCCTGAATAGTCTAAAACATGACCTGTGAGGGCCACTGCAGTTACTATTTAGCTATAGTCTTAAAACAGGCATTGTGCCATGAGAATGGAGAGCTGCAATAGCCATCCCTCTTCATAAGGGCAGATCATCAACAGATTCAGGAATCTGCAGACCCATTAGTCTGACTAATTTTATATGCAAAGCCATGAAAGAATTATCATGGAAATGATTAACAAAGACATAGGAGACCTTCAGACACTGGAGCCATCTCAGTTTGGCTTTGTCAAAGGAAGGTCATGCCTACTGAACCTGGTGGACTTCTTTGAGAAGGTCACAAAGTCAAAAGGTGAGGGTAAAACAGGGCATAATGCCTACACTGACCTGGCTAAGGCATGTAATACAATACCCCACTCTGGCATTGTTAAACTTATGGAATTAGGTATAAACCTCTGTATAACACACTGGATAGCCAGCTGTATCACAGATAGGATCCAGGAAGTTAAGGTTGGCAAGACCACCTCCTCAAAGAGGCCAGTCACCAGTGGAGTACTCCAGGACTCCATTTATTTTTGGCATCTACTTCTCTGAAATCAAGGCTAATGTCAAAGGCCACTGGCAGACCACATTTGCAGATGATTGCAAACCAGGAACAGTCATAGAATGACACTAATGTCTCACAAGAGGGTCTAACACAGACAAATGGCTGGTGCCAAAGCCATGGCTTAAAACAAAGCACAAATAAATGCACTGTAGTACCTTTTGGGAAGTCATCCATCTCAGGCAACTACATCATCAATAAATCACCCCTAAGAGTTGACCAACTAGTTTGGGATCTGTGAACACATGTAAACAGTAACTTGGCCTTCAAACAACATGTATCCAAGGTAATAAGGACATTCTTCTATGTTGCTGAGCTTATAAATAAGTGCATTAGATCTAGGTCCAGAAAAGACATTTTACCACTACAGTGAGCTTGCATCAGAACCATTAATGAGTATAATGCTCCCTTCGGTATGTAGCATTTATAGTATCCACAAAAGGTTCCTTACAAAAAGAATACAGGGCCTAAACACAGTATATTATGTTGATCACCTCAAAGCCCTATCCCTATACTCTGTCTCCTACAGACAACCGAGAGGTGATTTATGCCTGGCATACAAGACATTCCTGGACCTTTCTCTGATGAACCTTTTGCAGATCTGCAAAACAAACAACATCAGAACTACTTGGTTTAAAGACTAAATTTTGTTTGTAATGTAAACAGGACATGTTGGAGAAACAGATATTCATCTCAAAGAATTCCCTTTCTCTGAAACAGGCTCCTCATCCATGTGAAACAAACTTCCTCCCTAACCCTATTTAAGAATAACTTGGACCATAGGATGGGAAATCAGAAATTCACCCCTGGGCTGACACATGCAACTGTGATGGACAGATGGTAAGTAAATCATGTTGTAACCAATGGTCATTATCATCATCATGCACCCTTTTCCCATTTTCTTTAAGGGGTTGGGGATGTCAATTTAACTGTCGCCATCTCTCGCGATTCAATGCCACACTCCTGTGTTCTCTGACAGTCATGCCTGAGTGTCACAGATCTTCAATCACACAGTCCATCCACACGGATGCCCTCATTTTCACTTTTCTTCTTCCTGTGTGTCCCAAATCCTCTTCAACAAATTGCCTTCTACTTTTCTGCACATGTGCCTAAACCACAGCAATCCGTTCTCTTTGATCTTTTCTGCAATTGGAGCTACATTGCCTTCTGCTTTTATGTCATCCCTCTGTCTGTCACACAGTGTGCATCCTACCACCCATCTCAGGGACTTCATTTTCATCATCTCGTTTCCTCATCTGATCTGCTTTTACTGCCCAGGTTTCTGTACCATATATCAGTACTGGTTGCACTACTATTTTGTACTCCTTACTTTTCAGCTTCTTTGTGGCATTTTTCTGTCATACATTACACCTGCCACACTATGCCATTTGGCTGTAGTCCCTCTGATTCTAGCTTTGACCTCTTCATTCAGACCTCCCATCTCCTAAACCACCCCTTCAAGATACTTGAAACTGTTTACCTGTTCCACTATCTTCCCATCTGTCTCATGTTTCAGCTTAATCTGATTTCCCCCATTTACTGCCATTAGCCTTGTCTTATCTATACTTAGTTTCATCCTGTCTGCCTTCAATTTTGCATTCCAGTACCCTATCCTTTGATGAAGTTGTTTCTCAGAGTCTGCCTGTAATACCACAGCATCTGCATACAGCAACGTTGTTGATCTTTCCCCTCCGACCTGTTTGCTAATGTAATCCATCACCAGTATGAACAACAGTGGACTCAGTTTGGAACCCTGATGCACACCTACTCCTTCCGGTAACCCTTCTTTGAGACCAAACACTGTTTGTACTTGAGTCATTGGATCTTTGAACATAGCCTGGACTAATTTTACCAATGTTTCTGGGACTTCCAATCTCAGCTTTCTTGGAACCTGTTCATGCTTTCTCCAAGTCTAGGAATTCCCAGTTGGACTCTTTCCTCAATTGTCTGTCTTACTGCAAACATTGGGTCATGTGTGCTGCATCCTGATCTGAATCTGAACTTCTTATCTCCCATCTTATTTTCTGCTACTCGGCAAATCCATTTATCAACCACCCTCTCCAGAACTTTTATGCAGTGTGACAGAAATTTAGGACAGCATTCATGATCTCAGCCAGTGCCACATAGCAGGGTTATGATAGTGAAGAGAAGAGTACATTCAGACAGTTGCAGGACATTCTACATAAAGCAGGACAACATGAATTGGTGAATTGAATGTACAAATTGGGACAAGCAGAACAGGAAATGATGACTGTGTCCACGTGGGTGGGGCAACAGGAATAAAAATGAGAAGCCATTCTAGACTTCTGTCTGGCAAATGGTTTGATAGTAAATAATACATGCTTCTGAGAGAGATAGAGAGAGGGAGTCTCAAAAGATCACATACAAAAGTGTCCAATATGCCACTCAGGTAGACTAGTAAAGAAAGAGTGATGGGGTAGAATCAGTGATTGCAGAGTCATCCCCAGTGAAACAGTTGGCCCACAGCATAACGCACTAATTGCTACAATCAGCTGCAAGCAGTGGTCAGAGAAGGCTGAAAGTTCAACAGACACCAGGTTAAAGACCTGGAAGGTGACTGAAGAGAAAATAGAACATTTCAGGGAATTACTCAGGGCTCTGACACCAGAGAAGAGGAGGAAATAGATGGAGTTGAAGAATGGCAACATCTCAAAACAGCAAGTGTGAAGACTACAGAACAGATATCCAGCCAAGACAGGTATGGAAGTAAGGTACATAAGAAAATAAGGTGTTGGAATTCAGAAGTCCAGGAAGTAATAAAGAAAAAGAAAGGAGGAGTGCAGGAAAAAGTGGTAGATAGAAAAGATGGACTATGCTAGGAAGGAATTCTGGTTAACTAACAAAGAGGCTAAGAAAGGAGTTGCAATAGCAAAGAAGAGGCCATCAGAGGCACTCTACCAACTTCTGTAAAGTGACTCTATAGATAGCACAAAAACATTCTTATCAGGTTGCAAGGCAAAGACAGAAAGACAAAGAAGATAGTCAGACACCCTTTATATGGGATGCCAGTAACAAACTGCTCACCAGTCCACAGGACATCAAAGGCAGATGGAAGGAGTATTCCAGCACCTTCTGAATTAAGAAAACCCCACAGAAGCTGTACTGCCCCATACACAGCCTTTCAGTGAGAGAAAAAGAGAAGCCCACCTTAGAATAAGTAAGAATAACACTAATAACAGTAAGAAGTAAGAATAGCACTAAGGAAAATGAAGTTGGATGGGGCAATGGTGCAGCAGTAGCATTGTTGCCTCACAGCAAGAGGTTCTCCAGTTGGATTCTCAGCTGGGGTGCCTTCTGTGTGGAGTCTGCATGTCTTCCCTGTGTTCGTGTGCATTTCTGTAGGGTGCTCCGGTTTCCTCCCATGTTACAAAAACCTGCATCTGGAGCGTTTCTCCCCGGGCCTCCACAGAAAATTGGCTTTGTTCCAAGTTGGACTTTCCCGGTAAACAAATGTTAAATAAATAAGTAAGGCAGGAAAAGCAGTAGGCTCAGATGAGGTCACAGCAGGTATGATAAGGATGCTGGGTGAGATAGGGGAGACATATCTCTCAACCTCTAAATGCAAGAAGTCTGGACAAAGATTAATATAATAGGGAACAATAACCCAAAATAGTAGCAGATTTTAAATATTGCTCTTATAAACTTAGAAAATTGCTAGTATAACAGGAGTTGTGTTAGTGTGCCTTTTCTGAAGGATATGAAGTCTGAAACTCAAATACATGTCAGTATTTACTGAGTTTTAGCCCTACTGATTTGCTAGAAAACCATAAATGTTACTAGGAAAAGACCACACATTTTTGGAAAAATGCTGGACGTTCTGCAAAAATCTGGACATTGAGAGGTATGAGGGGAGAAATTGCTCTTGAAGGTACTCATAGGAGTGTAGAGAGGCATATCCTCTAATCAATAATCACCCCCGTATAAATGTTTAAAACATATAACTTATGGGATACATCCGGGTGATACAGCTAGGCTAATAAAGGCCCTAGTGGTCACTAACCAAGTATACACCTATGAACCTATGAACTTATGAGGAGACTTGAACCTTGAATTCTACTTAGAATCTAAAAAGTAGCTTAATTTACAAGCCGAAACATGGAAGCAGTCACACTAAAGGTGCCAGTGAAGTACAAATCAGGTGATTTTTACACATTTGCAGAATGGAAGCTTAAAAGACAGAAAGCATTCAAACCTCAGAAGACATGCCACCCAACCCTCTTCACTTAGACCTTTCAAAGCACTTTTCCCAAATTTGTATCTACAATCAACCGTGCAGTGATTCTAAGCTTGTTTACATACATCATGGCATATACTGGGACACGCACTCCCAGAGGCAATGAAACACACCCTGAATCATCCTCACAGTCACTGCCATGGCTGTGGTGGTACTAACCTGTGCCTCTATGCTGGCCTGCACATATGTTAGGTTGTGACCACTGATACACTCCTCAAGGGGACGGTATAACCATTTCTCCATCAAACACTTTTACCAACCAGCCTGTGTGGACTTCTCTACCTATGAGTGTCACAACCTGAATAATTGAATGGGAAACATAAAATATACCTCTGGGATTCCACTCATGTCCCTACTGTACATGGGTATTGGGTGCTGATTTGTCTAAACTCTTGGCTAGGCTTATAAGGGCCTCATGGGCAATAGCCTAGTAACCTGCTATGATCCTATGTCCGTTGGGAGGCCAGCATACCTTCCTGATCTATAGTGTCCCCATCAACTTGTCCTTTCTGTGATATCCACAGGCAAAGAGGTTATGTCCATTGTATGTATTGGGATGGCTGATACCATTCCCTGTTTGCAGCACACACTTTGTACTCCCTGACTGTGTCAGCTAATCTCCACCATCATTATCAGAGGTTGTGGGTCATACAACATCAGGCAGGGGACAGTTTCACAGTGCTGCTACCAGATAAAGAATCACCAATGAATACAACAAATTATAAAATATCCATTGTAAGTATGACCCAGCACCAGAACTATATGTGCAATTGAGATTTTTATTTTCTTAATATAAAAAGGGTAAAAAGTAATAGATAATGTGTATAACTTCTGAAGGTGGATGTGTTTTTTAAATCAGACAACTTCACTTAAGCTTTATCGTGATTAATGAGTACAGAAACTTGCATCTATTGATATACAGAAATAAGTCAACATACCTGAGACAGCCGAAGATCATCTCTGAGGCCTGTCCAGATCTGCTGTAACATCCAGCACTGTGGGACTATGTAGAGGTGCTATTCCTCTTCAGACAGAACAGGACAGGAACTCCTCAATCTCCACGAGAGGTGGAAGAGTTGATGTCCTCCACTGTTGCCCAACATACCTGTACCAAGAATTGTGGTCTTTTTGAGTACCCCATTACATATTAGTGGCCCATGATCCTGCCCACCGACTACATTAACATTTGCTACAATTTCTTGTCAGGAATGGTCATGGTAGGGCTGACTGGGTGCATGCAGGCCAAAGAGCCATCAGCCATGAAAACGGAAGGCCTGGGGTAGCATTTCATTTTCTGCATCATAGAATTTTGCCTTGCATATGTGGATGTCAGTATCCCATCAGATGCACTGCTCTTTTATCTTTTAAAGCATCGTTCTGCTGATAAGGAAACTGTGGCTTACCCTGTGTGGCCCTTACAAGTCCTCACAGTCCTTATAACCTCCTTGGCCATACAACATGTTTTTGTGGCTTACAGTTGTATATCTGTATTCACACTCTTTTAGTAATGTCAGACGCACATTTACTGAGCACGTTTCCCACAAATCAGTCATACAACTGCAACTGATAAAACACTGCTCCTATCCCTATTACAGATAAGATGGCTAATGAGATATGGTCAATGTATACAGTGCTAATGCTGGATTGAACACTGCTCTGAGTATGAGCTCATGAGTGTCTCACATTGTGTAATAATCTTGCAGCCCAGTAATTGCTTCCCCCTTGCAATTCCCCTATCAATACTCATTGACCAACATATTTAACTGCACTGACACACACATACCCCATATTATCAACAGATTGACTAGAAGTTAAAAGCAAGCATGGGACAAAATAATTAAGTTGTAAGAAATAGCACTTACCTTAAACAAGTAAATATATTGTTACTGAAGAAAGCTTTTTTTACCAATTCACCTTGTACAGAAATCAAACTCTAAGCTCCAGAGGTTTCTTCCTTAGAGAGATGAGGCTCTGTGGCTGCCATCCAGCCCATATTCTGTAGGTTACCCTGTCTGAGCATGATGATTATGTTAATCAGAGCTGAGATCATTATTGTTTCTGAATTGCATAACTTGCATGGCGAGCACACCTACAAAGCATTGTGCAGAAGTCTGCTAAATGCCATGCGCATATCTGGGTCACTGCAGCCAGTATTGTGCACATGAGATACAATTCCTGCTTTCAGGGGGAACTGCAATTCCATATTTAATCATCTGTACACATGGACTGGGTTACTACCATGTTTTACAAATTAATTATGAATCATAGTAATACAGTACCTATATTTTCAGGTTTCTTATGCATCACACAAATAAGGTGCCTGCTGATACCCATTGGTACATGTCCAGTTCTTTCCCATTTTTCTCTTAGATTCTTCAGACATCATGACAGGAGAAGGAGAGGTCAGTGTTCCTTTTTACTTTTACAGTGCAGTGTGTATGTGTCATAGACAAAAATCTTTCTCTATGTCCCCTTTAAGGATTATTTTCCAGGAGCTCCAGCAGGAGAACTTTGAAGGGGCCACTGTATAAGACTGAAGCCTGGAATTGTTTAACCCAGGCTTTCACCAGTGCCACTGGCATCCCATGCACTGGAAAACAGTAACATCACAATTATAGGAAAATGAGGTGCCACTATCCTGTCTGTGCCAACATGAAGATGAACTTAAAGAGCAAGCACCACGTGTACTGTAAACAGGTCATATCTTACTTGTTCTTTTAATCTGGCACTGCATGCAATCTACAAATATTACATGGTGCTCTCTCTATGTTTATAGTCCCTGAAGATATCAAAAGACAGCAACGCAGGAGATTAGAGCACCAAAGTGAGTACAGGGTGAGTATACATGCTTCAGATTGCCTAGTTTTTTTTATTTTGGCAATAGTACAGATTCATTCCATAAATTCACAATTTTCATGTACTAGTATCACTTCTCTTATAACTGCTATAGCTCAAATGTAGCAGTATGGCCATTCAGTGTTGTTAGTGTGCTTCTGCATGCATCCTCTTATACAAGTGCGTCATGATGTTAAGGCTCTGCACCCACATTGTGACAATCACTGTGGGTTCAACACCCCCCAGCACACACCTGTGTTATCATGGAAAATGTTTTAGGCTTATTTTTCTGCCTCTTTTAGGCAGCATCACATTGGACAAATATGTATGATCATCATTACTAGCTAAGTGAACAAGTTTCAATATAAAAAATACATTGTTTCCTTTGCACATAAGCTGTGAATGAAGTTTACGTCTGAGCAGCATGTTACCTTTATATATGTATATTTTCCTCTGACACTATTACAGCATCTCTGACTAAAGATACCTGTTGGTCTGTCTAAGTAGCTTTTCATGTTAATCCTCTATGCTCATTTATTTATTTATTTAACTAACATTTGTTTACCGGGAAAGTCTGACTGGGCTAGAAGCCCAATTTCAGCAGAGATCTGAGGAGAAAAGCTCCATAGACATATTAGTAAAATATAATAATTAGATAGTACAATAGTTACATACAGAATGATGCAGAATACAGATCTATTTAGTCTATACAAAGTAGTAGTCAATGCAGATTTCTAGTAGACACAGGTTCAAAAAGGAAAACACACAAGCATTTCAGTGAAGATCACTGTGAGAAAAATAAAATGAGTACTGTGTACATATTAAATAGTTATGAACAAATGAGATTTCCTTTATATGTGTGTTTATATATATATATATATATATATGTCCCCTTCAGTCGATTAAACGTTTACAAGTTCGAACCACATATGGCCGAGACCATATTTTCAGACTTGTAAAAGTTTGATCAGACTGAATGGAGATCTTCGTACAGAGAAAAAAGGGAATATTTCCCATTTCCGCAATGTAGTGCAATCTTGGAGTTGGTATATTTAAGTAAGGGGGTGCAGGGGGGCATAGACATTTAGTTTTGTGTTTTTTTGTTTGTGTGTTTTTATTTCAGTGTTTAAACTATTACGAGTTCGAACATATGGGCTCGGCCTTATGTGGTTCGAACTTGTAAAAATTCAATCTACTGAAGTAGATCCATATATATATATATATATATATATATATATATATATATATATATATATATATATATATATATATATATATATATATATATATATATCTGTAATGGCCAAATTTACATTCAGACGAATTACAATTTACCGAGACTAGTAAACTGAAATTTCAAAGTGACAAAAACCCAACAGTCCAAACCACACTTTGCCGACTACCAGTTAAATTCTGTCCTCAAAAAATTTTTTATTATTCAAATACAGTTGAATAAATTCCATAGTATTTGTATATAACATCTTAATAACCATGTACACTACTTACATCAGCCTGACACTATAACAGAGCTCAGTATATACAAGTACTTTATAGGTATAGCAATCCAGTTACCAGTATGTATCTGTTCAGTTATTGTAAAGTGTCAATAAATGATGAGACTTTTTTTCCATGGCTTGTTAATAAATTGCTTAGGATGAATCTTTAATTCTTTAATTTTAATTTCCAACAATGCTGTGGTCTTCATTAGGCTGTAGAAGTCTTTAAACATTGGTATTGTGTTTCTCTTCCATCCTTGAGATTGCAAGTATTGTCCATACTAGATACATATTTGACTCATTCAAATGAGGACTTTCGTACACATTTAATAATACTAGAGCTTTAGATAAGTTAAACGATTCATTAAATAAAGCTTGTAAAAAGTTTTTTATACCATTCCAAAATGGCTTAATTTAACACAGTCGAAAAAATTTGTGATTCCAATCTGCATTGTGTATTTGCTCACTCCTCCAACATATTCCCTTTGTGGAAGAATTAATTTTAGTAATTCTATCTGGAATTAAGAATGCTCTATGGAAGCATTTCCAATTAAAAACTTTCCAGTATTGTATAAAGGATGTATGTTTTATTGATGATAAAATATTTGATTTAATTTCTTCTGGTAGCTGTAATGAGTGTCCTTTTGTTGTATAATTCCAGGGTCTATATTATATCACACGCTCAGAAGAGCAAACGACACATAATTGACCCCATGTAAGCGAACAGTGATTTTTTTTTTCCAAGGGAAAAAAAATTGCTGTTCCAAAAAAAAAAATATATATAAAACATTACATAATGTGGGGGGCTTTGCCCCCCACACCACCCATACTTAAATATACCAACTCTGAGATCACAATACAGTGCCGAAAATGCAGAATGATGAATACACTCAAGTGTACTAGCTTTTGATAGCATTTAGTCGAAAATCATAGCATTTATTGTGTTTTCTGCTTTTCTGTAAAAAAACTTGAAAAAACAAAAAAATATCCTTGTTTTCCATACTTTCCTAACTAGTGTTCCAGAGACCAGATTTTGCTGATCCCTGGGCTTTGTCTTGGTTCCTGTGTTTCTCCATTTTCCTTGTTTGGTCAGGGGGAAGTTTCTTTACTCACCAGTGAGAGTGGGGAGTACTGAGCTGCCTGTTTGTCCTTAGAGGAGTGGTTTAAGGCAGTAACTTGTAGTCTATTGGCCATTTTGGGTCATTTCCTGTCTTTTCCAGCCCCTGCTATAAAGCGTTTTAGCGGAGTTGCCACTGTTGCACACTAGGGCAGCCGGTTAAGCAGGTTTAAACTATTCGGGCTACCTAAAGTCCACTCTTCAAATTTTCCCTTAAAACTACCTTCCTCGAACTATACTACTGATCTAATCAGCGTATCCTATAACTAAAAAGATCATCTCTACTTGACTCCAAGTAGACTATTCTCTATCTGTTAAACCTAGCACTTGCTCCTACAGTACTTATTACCTTGATACGGCACTCTTGTGATAGATAGTACCCCAAAAAGGCAAACCCTCATTTCTCGGTCACCCACGTCCCTCGGAATCTTTTTTAAAGTTTTTTTGTCTATTCCTTCTAGCATGTCGAGGGATCAGTTGCTAGTGTCCTCTCCTACTCAGCTGGTGAACCTGGGAATATTGAGGCAATGTTACAATTGCCTCATGTACACAGACAACCCTCTCCTCCTCCCACAAAACACAAATACATGCGAGAGATGCAACTATACGGCCAAACTGGAGGCTGAGCTCTCTCAACATAGGACTGGCAAGACCAGTCAGGAGGAGAAGGTTACCACACACACTATAGACCCAGTCTCACATAGTACCATCACAACCTCAAATCATACACATAAACACACAAAGACATACTGAGGCTCTGATCAAAAATCTACCAAAACAGCAGAGGCCACCAAAGCAGACACCCAAACAACCACCACCTCAGAACACAACACCTGCAACACATAGACCTCACAGTCAGAGTGTCAAACAGTCACAGCCCTTAAGGCCAGACACAATGCCAGACACACTAGTCATTGGTGACTCCATAGTCAGACACACTGACGTCCGCCACCAGACTGAGTAAGGAGAAGGTCACAGTAAGCTGCCTGGCGGGCGCTAGAATCCGCCACATAACGCAAGCACTAAGGTCTCTCAACAGCAGGTACAAATATGACTCAGTCATTGTCCACGCTGGTGTAAACAACCTGAGACGTACCTCCTTGGACTACATGAAAAGAGACATTGAGGAGCTCTCTGATTATGTAGCCCAGGCAGGTATGACCCTGACTTTGAGCAGTATCCTACCTTCACCAAGAATGATGCCACAATACAGAGATAAGATGATCAGCTTTAACAATTGGCTTAAACACTGGTGTCATTCAAAGGGGATCCAGTGTCTGTCTGCCTGGGATGACATGCTGGACAAGCCATGCTGCCAAGGGCGGCTTGCACCTGTCACCCTGGGATTCGGATATTGGCAAAGGTTCTTGCCACCCCATAGTGCCTTTTTAGGCAAGGCTCAAATTCTAAACCTACCACCCTAGAACACAAAAAGGAAAAAACTAAGGGTAATGCTGCTCAATGCCAGAAGTCTAAATCTCAAAATGCACTCGAGGCCCTTCTCAGTATGGAGAACATCGATGTCTGTGCTGTGACAGAAACCTGGTTCAAGGCTCCTGAGAGCACCACAGCACTATCAGGTTTTACCTCATATCATGCGTTCCGCCCCAAAATCCGGACAATACCAAGAAAGGAGGGGTATCCATATTCATCAAGGACACCCACACCTCAAGACTGGTGGCAACGCACGATGCATCGAGACCATCCAGGTGCAATTAACCATAGGCAAGACTGCTCTGCAAATTGTAGCATGTTACAGGCCACCCTCACAAACTCAGGAACCTCACATGGCCTTCCTGAAAACACTAGAAGGGATAAATGTATCACCAAACACCATCATACTAGGTGACTTCAATTACCCTAATATAGACTGGGAACACTACTCAAGCCCAAACACCCTAGCCCAAAAGTTCCTGGAATTCATAAACTCAAATGCCATGGAACAACTAGTCACCATCCCCACAAGAGGAGATAACATACTTGATCTCATCATCACGAACATGGGAGCACAATGTTCAACACCGAAGTATACCCTCACTGGTGAGATCAGATCACAAACTAATCTCGCTGGAGGTCCTCATCCCACCCCCACCTGAAATAAAAGACCAAAATAAAAAACTTCTCGAAAGCCGACTTCACACCTCTAAAGACTAGTGTGGTCTCCTTTAAGGCCCCAAAACAGTACTCAAGCCACTGAATCACTTACAAATGCCTTCTACCAGCACCTGCAGGACTGCATGGATAAGGCAATCCCAAGCAAAACAAAGACTCTTTGTACCAAAGGCAAGCGTCCAGTCTGGTGGACCCCAGCCATAAACAAACTCTACAACAAAAGGAGGAAGCTACTACAAGATAGAGCAAAATCCTTAAAAGGTAAGACACCCTTGATCACTATAAGTAAAAAACTAAGATCTCTCATAAAATCATCCAAAGCAAATTTCAAGAGAAAAATAGCTAAAGACTCAAAAGACAATCATAAGGCCTTCTTTAGCTATGTTAGAAACCTGGGAGGAAACTCCCAGATATGCTCAGAACTAGTTCAAAATAATGTGAAGATTACTGATCCTACAGACATTGCCAACATACTGGCTGACAGATTCAGTGCAAACTCCCCCCCCCCCAAAAGGAGAGATATCTATACCAAACGATTGCAGCCCCCCGAACATCTCCAATGCCCAAGTGAGAACTGTTCTCTCCAAAGCAAAAAACACAGCATCCATGAGACCTGATGGTGTCCCCGGCTGTGTGCTCCACGAACTCAATGAGGAATTAAACCCACAGCTAGGACAGCTGTTTAATCAAAGTCTTACCTCTGGATACGTACCCAGGAGTGGCGCACTGCAACTGTGGTCCCACTTCACAAAGGCGGTGCCTCCACCGACCCTGGAAATTACCGGCCCATTAGCTTGACAAGCCTTATCTGCAAAGCCATGGAGAGGATCATAATGGACCTCATAAATAAAGACATAGGGAATTTGCAGACTTTGGATCCAACCCAGTTTGGCTTTGTCAAAGGCAGATCATGCCTTTTAAACTTGGTTGACTTTTTGAAACAGTCACCAAAGCCATTGATGAGGGAAAGGCAGTCCATACAGCCTACCTCGATCTGGCGAAGGCCTTGATACAATACCCCACTCGGGTATCATTGAAAAACTCATCAGCTTAAATGTTAACCCATACATCACAAGATGGGTTGCAAACTGGCTGAGTGACAGAACCCACAGGGTCAGAGTTGCTGGCGCCATGTCAGACTCAAAGCCTGTCACAAGTGGTGTCCCACAGGGCTCAGTCCTGGGCCCACTCTTGTTTGGCATCTACTTTTCCAGTACAAGCAAACACAGGAGGGTTATGGCTGACAAAGTTTGCAGATGACTGCAAACTGGCCATAGTAGAAAACACATCTGACACAGATATCCTTCAGAAGGGTCTCACAGAAACAGATAACTGGTGCCAGAGCCACGGCCTAAAGTTAAATGCAAAAATGCATAGTCATACCCTTCGGAAAAACAAGGTTACCCCTAGCTACCAAATAGGTGGCAATCCACTGAGCACAGAAGAAGTTATCAGGGACCTGGGGACCCAGGTTGATAGTAGTCTGTCATTCGACACCCATGTAGCTAAAGTAGTTAGGAAGACCTTCTACATTGCCCACCTTATCATGAAGGGATTCTCATCTAGATCAAGGGAGGTCATAGTCTCCCTTTACTCATCACTCATCAGACCAATGATTGAGTACAATGCCCCATTCGAATGTATCTGACCCGACACTTGCAGCAGCTGGAGAGGCCACAAAAGTTCCTCACCAAAAGGATAAAGGGTCTCAAAAATCTGTCCTATGCTGCTCGACTGAAAGAACTCCAGCTCTATTCAGTTGCTCAGAGGTGACCTTTGCCTAACATACAAGGCCATGTCAAACCCAGATTTGATGAATATGCTTCACCTCAAAAAATGTAGATCCATCAGAGCCACAAGGGCGGGAGACTTAAACCTCAACACGGCTATTAATAGAACGTGCTGGAGGGATAGATTCATCACCCAAAGACTCCCTATGCTGTGGAACAAAATCCCGGTATATGTGAGGCAGAGCACCTCGCTGGCCTTGTTCAAGAGAAATCTTGACCAATGGATGGGAGATTGCAGATATACCCCAGGGATTACCTCAGTGTCACTGCTCGACAGAGGCACAGCAAAATAATGGGTATAGTTCCCCATACTAAAGGGGTGGCGTAAGCCACAAAATGATGGGCTAGGCTTGTAAATGCCCTTGGGCAGATAGCCTAGTATGAACCTATGAACCTAAGAAATTCAAATAACACCAGAATTTTGAATAAAGAGTCCCAATTTAGGGAATCAAAGGCTTTTTATATATCTAAGCCAATTATGAGTGTTTCTTTTCTTTATTAACATAATCTATAAGAGAAATTATCCTTTTAATATTGTCATGTGTGTCTATGATATATAAATCCAGTTTGATCATTATTTATTATTTTGGATAGTGGTATTTTCATTCTGTTAGCTAATATTGTCATAAATATCCTATAGTAATTATTTAATAATCATATAGGTCTATATGTGGTAGAGAGGTTTGGGGATTTGTTTTCCTTTAGGATTGGTGTGATTAAGGAATATCTCCAAGAGGGTGGTATTAATGCTTGTGACTGAATTTCTAATAGAATTTTATGGAAGAGGGATAGTATCTTTGAAGGAAAAAGTATATATATTTCCATAATTATGCCATCTGTACCAGGAGCTTTATTATTTTTACCCTATTTTATTGTGTCTGTAATTTCTTTGTAGGGTATGGGTGCTTGCAGATCTAGTTTTAAATTTTCTGGTATTTTTTTTATATTAGAACATTTTCATCTATATTTAATTGATCAATATGTATAGTTTCTTTTTGGAAATGTTCCATATAGTGATTTCTGTAGGCATCAAGGATGCCACCTATATCCAAGACTTTTTTCCCTTTATTTTCATGGATGATACTTTTAATGTTATTAGGTTTTGATTGTATTTTGATTCTTGTGGATAAATTATTTAGATATTTGGGAGAAGTGGCCAAGCTATTAATTTTTAATTTTCCTAAAGCTAAACTAGTTTGTATGTATTAGAATTTCATTGTATTTATTGTTTCTCATCTCAGAATGATTTTGATTTTTTTCTGCTTTTACTGACAAAAGTCTGGATTGTAGATCTAACAATTCAGAATCCCATTCTTTAATTTTTTTATACCAAGTTAGGATTTTAACATATATGTAAGCTTTTTATGAGCCCTATATCATTATTTTTATTTATCTCTGTGTTGTAATTAATATCTAAGAAGAACTGTAATTCAGATAATAACCAGGGTTTGAACTCTCTAATTTTAGTTATATATGCTGGCATTCTGGAGTTAAAGATTAATGGTTTGTACCCATTTTAAAGTTTTAATATCAATGAATTGTGGTCTGAAAAGGGGCAGGAAGTGATTGAAAAATTAATGATTTTAGAGTGTAAGTCACGGGCAGCAAATATTTTATCTATTCTAGTTTGGGTACCCAAATCTATGATCTTGATGGGAAAACAACAAGATTTATCTTCTTTAAATTTGAAAGTATCAACAAGATGAAATTATTCTACCCACTTGTTTAAAACTTTTGCTACAGCAGATGTACGCAGCGGACCTTTTATTTGTAGCTTCAGAAATATCAAATATACAGTTAATATATCCTACTAATATTGAATTGCCTTTATAATTGTTGGAAATTAAATCTAAGTGTTTTTTTAACAGTTCCTGATCCAATGTCTGGGAACCAGTATAGATTGGCTAGGGTCCATAGTCTGTTATTATACTTAACTATTACTAATGCCATAAGGCCTTCTTTATACTTATAAATGATTTCTGGGTTAATCATATTTGTTTTCCATAAAATTGATACCCCTTTTGTCTTTGTCTTATAAGTGGGTTGTGCCAATATAATATATTCCTTAGGATTCCATTTGTAATTGTCATTTGTTTTGAAATGAGTTTCTTTAAGGAAGAAATTTGTGCTTTCTTCAGTTTTAAATATTTCAGTAGATTTGATTTATTGATAGGATTATTTAAGTCATTGGTATTTAAAGATAATAAAGTTAAATCCATCTTAGGTATTTAGACTATGCATTTTTTGTTTTATTGTGACTATTAAACATTTTCCTCTGATAACTATAAAGTATATGTTTAAGATTTTAAAGGAAATTATCTGTTTTATACTGAGTGTTTACCAATAAAGTAATGTTTTGGTCAGGCATACTAAAACTGTTTTTGTGAAATAAATCTAAACTAATAGATATTAACAAAACTAAGATCCGCATTAGCCATGGAATGAAAATCATTCCTAATCTGATGGATAAACCTAAGTCCATCAAATTATCACTCCTACATTGACAAACCAGAACATCTGAGCTCCATAAATTTAATTATCATATGGAGAATATTTGTAATAGGAATACGCAATATTTATATTATTTTGAACAGATGTAGTACTATTGTAGATTAGACATAATTCTAATACAATATAAATGTCTACTTATTGTATAAGCAATTAATATTTACATGAAAGACAGATGACAAGCAATTCAGTCATAGTAAAGTAGGATGTATCATATATAAAACCTCAGTAAAAGATTATACCACACAGTTATTTAACATTCACCCTTATTGATGAAGTCTTTCAAAACTTATTACTTAATATAAATAGATGGTAATACTATTTATACCTAATGTTTATAATACAATGTATTTTACTAGATGTATCAGAAGTTGTATTTCATTGTTTGCCAGCATGTAAGTAATCACTTTGTTTGTTGCTAACTTACTTAAAGTATCAAGTTTGTTTTATGTAAACATTGATGAAAGTTAGTGCATTTTAATTATCAGTGCATCCCTCTTCCCCCATTTCCTGCACATAAGGATTTTCATATCTGCCATTTCTTATTATAAAAATGAGTGAAATTATAGGTTAAAAACAACAAATTCACTTACTGTGATTGATTACAAGTTCCCTTTCCATATTCATAAATTGTCATTTTATGGCATATACTTAAAGTTTTTAGATTTAAATGGCAACATTCTATTTTATATAAGCAGCAAAGGTTAAACTGAGTGACTATTGTCAATTTAATACTATTTGTTCAGAATGTGGTTGTTACATTCTGTGTTATTTCAAGTTCAGGCTTCTATTGTTTCTCTATAACAACTTTGTCAGTTTGATATCATGTATAAAACATTAGTTACATTGGTAACAGCTTAAGTATTATGTATGGTCAAGATGTATTACAAGGTTTACCTTTACATTGTCAATCCCAATATGGGCAAAATGGCTTCCGTGAATACTGAAGTGTGAACGTCTCTAACGTCAAATTCCGAATAAGCAAACGACAAATACTTGCCCCTTTTTGACCCATGGAAGCACTGGTATGGAGGCGTGGCATGGCTGGAAATGTCAAAATGCGGCATATTTTCGACATTTAAAAATTTTTGCGGTTTTGGTTTGCTTAAATGAGTCGATTAAGTGGCCGGTCGATGAACTGTGATTGACGATATAAAGTAAACCGTATTACAAAACCACAATTCAAGTTAAAGCAATTATATGACTTGTTATGCACATTTACTTAGATGAGAAAATCATCATACTTTCCCTTGATGTTCAATATAATAGTGTATGTCATTTATGACGAGTTAAAACAGTAGCGTTATTACACACAAGCCCATGTTATTAAACTGAGTATCTGTCAATTTAATACTGTTTGTTCAAAATATGATTGTTACAGTCTGTGACATTTCAAGTCCAGTCTTCTGTTGTTTCTCTTGAACAACTTTGTCAGTTTGATGTCATGTATAAAACATTAGTTACCTTTGTAACAACTTAAGTATTATATATGGTCAAGATGGGTTACAAAAACTACAGTTCAGGTTAAAGCAATTACATGACTTGTTATGCATATTTACTTATATAAAAAAATCATCATGCTTCCCCTTGATGCTCAATATAGTGTATGTCATTTATGACAAGTTAAGACAGTAGTGTTGTTAAACACAAGCCCATGTTATTAAATCCTGTCTTTAATATCTAAATTCAGCAGACTGCTTCATCTTATATGACGATTATATATTTTCTGTCTAGATTTATTAAAATCATACATTATGTAACTATTGTTTTTTTTTTTTTGGTTGTTTCTTAGTTATTTGAGAGACCACAAGCTGTAATGTTTATTCTTATTATTAGCTCCTTCCAAGCATGTTTATGCAGTCCATAGACTTTAAATTATGAGACCCTTCTAGTTTCTTATTTTTTATAAGTATATTTCCATCCTTATATACACACATATCCATACTTTAAACATGGGCAACAATGTCCAACCAGTTTTGACAGAATACCATTCACTAGTTAATGTGGTGTGTTTCCAGGCTGTTCTTAAAATATCCAAACCAATATTTGTCCTGTTCCATTTTACCAGCCTGTTCCATGTAGTGGCCACTCTGCCAGTGAAACACTCAACTCACTTTCCATTCCCGCAGATATTTACACAAAGGACATCTGATCATTCTCTAGCACTTCCCTGCAACCCCAAACATCCCTAGAATCAGCTATCCCCATATGCCCAACACTTCCAACACTTCCTTATGTCCCAGACCACTGTAAAGGGTACTGCACAAGAACAAGTGCTCTTAGTCTTTCACAATAACTCAGAGTTCTAATTTTATGTAAGTCCTTAATGTGTTTAGATCAAAATACATTTTAAATATAGAATTGCACTTATTATTTTTTTTTTTTAATCAAGCATCAACTTAATGTGCTAACCAAAGTGTTGAGACCATAAATATGTTTACATGTGGTTTAAAACAGCCCTTTTACTATATATATATATATATATATATATATATATATATATATATATCTTTTTTTTAAACCAAAAATGTAATTGTCAAGAATCATCTTGGAGGCTCCTCAGAGCCATTAAGCATTATCGTCACTCTTTCTCCATTACCATAGCAACCTGGGAGAGTCTGTTTCTGTTAGTGTGCATGTGTACTGCATACCAGAGGGTAACAATGCACCTGAAGTAAAGCTTCACTTCATTGCAACTTTAAGCCTAAATTCCCTCCCTTTCAGTGAGGCAGTAACCAGGAAAATAACAAAGAACAGATTAAAAAAAAAAAACTCCCAACAAGTGGCCCCAGCAAGAGACAACATACTCCTCCAGCCCTCCCACCTCTTACTCAGCAGATGTGCAAACAAACCATTCTCTGCCAAAATATCCTAAATCATACTTCTATCCACCCCCTGCCTCTGGATCCAGGCTAAAACACCAAATGTTTCTTCCTACTACACAAGCATCAGTAAACCTCAATCACAAGCCACAACTGACAGCTCCCCAGAGATAAAAATGGCACCATATAACAGCTGCCAGCCACAGCTGCATCCACATACACCATGCCAGGCTTAATCAAACAGCACTCTAAGCTATGATACCTGCATAATTGATATTAATTATGTTTAGACAGAATAATAATGACATTTTTAGTAGCTGTCAGACATGGCTACATTCATGCACACCATATCAGGATTGATAAAACAGAATTTGAAACCATGATACCTGTCATAATTGATACTAACTATGTTTAGACAGAATAATGACATTTGTACTAGCTGCCAGATACAGCTGCATCCATGCACACCATATCAGGAATGATCAAACAGCACTTTTAGCTGTGATACCTGCCATAATTGATATTAACTATATTTTTACAGAATAATGATGGCATTTGTACTAAGAGCTTGCTACTATTATTTAACCAGGATATACATAAATTTCTAATTCATACTTTAACTGAAGAATGCATTAGTCTCCATGACAGCATTTTTATTTTTCAAAACATACTGCTGTTATATATGATGTTAATTTGTTACATTTGAGTTTGAACTCTGATGAATGGTACCTTGTTGAATTAGTTAAATAATTAAATTATTACAAGTAAAATCAGTGAAAAATGAACAAGATAAGTATCCATTGAGTTCAAGTAGGAGAATAGAAATGTCTATGTTTGTATTATATGTTGCTTTGTTTGGTTTATATATAATGTAAATAGTAAACCATCTTGACCTACCTTTGTTTGTGAAGAATTATTGCACTTTTTGAACATTCTGAATAAATCCTTACTGTTTCTCAGTTGTTTAAGAATCCCTCCTTTTTTTAAAATAAAAACAGATGACAAGTGATGTACCTTATCAGTTGATACTTGGAGAGATGTTCTAAGAGTTTTTTTTTTGGGACAGCTATCTTGGAATCATTTTTTTATTTCTTATTTCTAGCATCACTCCAAGGATTTGTTTCTTTTATTCTTATAAGAGTAGGGGCCATCCATTCCATTTCATCTGGGATAGACACTGTGTTGTTGTTCTTGATGAATATAGTAGCTTCTTCTAAGTCATTAAAGGTTCTCATCTCACTCGCTAAAAGTGTTTTTAACTTGGCTGGAAAGGCCCGCTGTGCTTTAATGTTGTTTTGTTTCAACAGTTTTATTATTGGCCAGACATTTTTCCCTTTGTTTTAGTATTCTGGAAGAATAATCATTGTCAAACCTCATCAGGCTTTGATTGTATTTTAAAGGTAATTTTCCCCAAGCCGATTTTAATATTAGTTCCTTGTCCAGAAATGAAAAAAAATTATAACTGTGGGTCTAGGTGGAGTATTTGTTGAGTTAGAAGCATGTTTCCTTAGTGCTATATGTGCCCTTTCAATTGCAAATGAAAGTCCCTCTTTCAAGTCTAAAAATTAAGGAATCCAGGTTGAATGAAATAATGTCATCTCCTTCAGTGTTTTTGGCAGACCAAATATCCTTATGTTGTTTCTCCTTTCTCCGTTTTCTAAGTCATCTATTTTGTTAAGCAGCCATGTATTCTGTTTAAGCAGAAGTTATTTTTGGAATTCTTCCTCTTTGAGTCCCCCTTCAATGTCATTTAGAGAAGTCTCTCTATTTGTTATTCCTGCATGGTGTTGCTGTAATAGTTCCTTAAGAGTATTGGTCTGTTTTTGAGAATTTAATTTAATTAAATTAATTTAAGCCATCCATCTTCAAAGATAGTTCCTGTAAGGTAGATGCCATCAATTGCAGTTCTTTTTTTCAAAGCAGCATCTGGATGAGAATTCCTTGTTCATGTTTAGGGACTCAATATATTTCCAAGTTACTTGACAGGACAATTTTTTTATATCTCCACCAAAATTGACATTTTTGTAGTTTAGTAGATTATCTATAGATTTCTGATGTTTTAAACTTGAAAATAATAACATTTTCCTTTATTATTATTATACTAGCTCTCAAAATTCACTGCTCTCAGTTGGTCATCTAGGCCCTGACCCCTACCAGTTAAATTGTGATGTTTGCTCACATAGCATAAAAGAACTATAGTTTTGGCCCAAGGCAGGCTCGGATGAGTGCTGGATGCCCACCTTCACCTAAAAAATGGAAGCTAATACAGCAGCAGGAGCAGTTCAAGTGTGTGTTTACAATCGGGAGCAGTATACATGTATGGAATATATTTCCACAATTGCCACGTTGTTGAAAATTTAAAAGGGTGAGCAGCACAGTTTGGAAGTTGGTGTACATTTGTTTCCTTCCACATATGTTTTCTGTTGGCTTTACTGTCTCTAATATGGTTGGAGTGTTGGTTACTTGTGTTCTTTTCCTTGAACTATGATTGATTTGCACTCTATTTGGATGCACAGGTTTGCTGGTTGTTGTTTTGGCAATGTGTACTTCGGCAAAGTCTAGTTTGGCCATTTGGGTTTTTGGCACTTTGAGATTTCAATTTACTGGTCTCCATAAAGTATAATTCGGCTGAATGTAATGTCAGCCATTACAGATAGATCCATATATATATATATATATATATATATATATATATATATATATATATATATATAAATATATATATATATATATATATATATATATATATATATATATATATATATTTTTTTTTTTTGAGTAGTAATAAACACTGAGGAGAAAATGAGGTAAGGAGTGGACAGTGTGTTGAGAGTGTTATACATATCTTGTCAGTCAGGTTTGGCGCAGGAGCAATGCCAGTTCTTGGATAAATGTTCAAATAGTAGTAGTTTAAAACTGGTAGATTTAGGTGTTTTGGAGGGTGTGCGGTAGAAAGTTCCATAATTTGGCTATTTGATTTGAGAATAGGGCTTTACCATGAGTGTTGCTAGCTTTGTTTACTGTGAGAAAGTCTGTCTGCAGATCTTAGACTTTGTGGGAATGAGTAGGGAACAACAAGTTCTTTAAGGGATGGGCAACTGTAAGGATGGAAGATGATATTGTGCATGAATTTAATTTGGTAGAGATGGAGATCGTTAGGTAGCCCGAGCCAATTTAATTTATGTTGAGCAATACAGTAATGGGTTTAGTGGGAAAGGTTGGCTGCGAAGTTGGCTATTTTCATAGGTTCATAGGTTCATACTAGGCTATCTGCCCGAGGGCATTTATAAGCCTAGCCCATTGTTTTGTGGCTTACGCCACCCCTTTAGTATGGGGAACTATACCCATTATTTTGCTGTGCCTCTGTCGAGCAGTGACACTGAGGTAATTCCTGGGGTATATCTGCGATCTCCCATCCATTGGTCAAGATTTCTCTTGAACAAGGCCAGCGAGGTGCTCTGCCTCACATGTACCGGGATTTTGTTCCACAGCATAGGGAGTCTTTGGGTGATGAATCTATCTCTCCAGCACGTCCTATTAATAGCCGTGTCGAGGTTTAAGTCTCCGCCCTTGTGGCTCTGATGGATCTAGATTTTTGAGGTGAAGCATATTCATCAAATCTGGGTTTGACATGGCCTTGTATGTTAGGCAAAGGTCACCTCTGAGCAAGCGGTAGCGACTGAATAGAGCTGGAGTTCTTTCAGTCGGGCAGCATAAGACAGATTTTGAGACCCTTTATCCTTTTGGTGAGGAACTTTTGTGGCCTCTCCAGCTGCTGCAAGTGTCGGGTCAGATACATTCGAATGGGGCATTGTACTCAATCATTGGTCTGATGAGTGATGAGTAAAGGGAGACTATGACCTCCCTTGATCTAGATGAGAATCCCTTCATGATAAGGTGGGCAATGTAGAAGGACTTCCTAACTACTTTAGCTACATGGGTGTCGAATGACAGACTACTATCAACCTGGGTCCCCAGGTCCCTGATAACTTCTTCTGTGCTCAGTGGATTGCCACCTATTTGGTAGCTAGGGGTAACCTTGTTTTTCCCGAAGGGTAATATTGATATATGCATAGTTCATAGGTTCATAGATTAGTACTAAGCTAACTGCCCTTGTGAGCCATTTCAAGCCTAGTCAATTATCCCTTGTGAGACTCAAACCCTGCACCTTGTGTTTGCAAGGCAAACACCTTAACCATTAGGCCACCCTCCCAAGTTCACAATTTGGTTAAGTCTGATTTTTTTAAGTTGGTAAATGGGGGCAAAGCATATAGGAGCGTAGAGAGGAACAAGGTTCTGGATAAGGCTAGTCTGGTATTGTCAGTGAGGAATGGCTTGCTTCTGTACAGTGAGCTAAGTTTGATGTGAACTTTCTTAATTGTGGTGGCTATGTCTTGGTCAAATCTGAGTTTGTTGTCGATTCTCACACCAAGGAGTTTTGTATGCTCAACTGGTTGGATGACTGTGTTGTTTGCTAAGAGAATGGTGAAAGGAAGTGTGGTCAGTGATTGTATGCTACTGGTAACTGTTTGGGGTTGAGGATTAGTTGTGATTTACTTAGATATGTTTCTAGATCAGTAAAATATTGTTGGGCTACTATTTGGAGGTCTAGTAAGGTATCTGCTGAGCAGATTAAAGTTGAATCGTCCACATAGTGAACTACTTTGGTGTGTGTTGTGGATGAGGCTAGATCATTAGAGAAGATGGTGAAAAGAAGTGGTCCTAGTTATGGACCCTTGTGGGACTCTGACTGAGACAGGCAGAAGTGGTGAGAATTTGGATTTCCATCATACTGCTTGTTATCTGCTAGAAAGATAGCTTAGGAACCAAGAGAGGGAAATCTTTGATAGACTTAGTGAGACAGGAGTACAACAGAGTTTCTTATGGAAGACATTGTGGAATGCTTTAGACAAGTCTAGTAAAGATTGATATTACTTACTGGTTTGAATTTCTCAGTTGGTTGATGGTGTTAGAGAAATTGTGGTTGTGCTGTGTTTCAGTCTGAAACCATGTTGTGGGGGGGGGGGGTGAGATAAGGTTGTAAGATAACCGGTATTGTAGTAATTGAGTGAGGATACATTTTTTCAGAATTTTGACACCGGGAGGAAAGGGTGGCTATGGGTCTGTAATTATTTCATTCTGTTGATGTTCCTCCTTTATGTAGAGGGGTGATGTAGGAAATTTTCCATAATTTTTTGGCATATAGTTCTGCTAGAGACCTGTTTACCAGAATGGAGATAGGCAGAGCTATGGCATCAGCTGAAAGTTTTAGGTACTCTTTGTTTGGTCAGCTGGTAACGAAGGTTTCATTTTTTTAAGTATTGTCCTTACCGTGTTAGTTGAGAGGAGTTAGTTTCCACATTAGGTGGAACAGACAGTGGGGTGGAATTGTTCACTGTAACTAAGGAGAGGATGGTGTTTATAAAGTAGGTGTTGATTTTGTGAGGAAATACTCAAGCTTTGGTTATTGGTTGTTGGTTCTGGGGTTGTAGCTTTACCTGGGTGAAGGAGTGAGTTAACTTCTTGCCATAACTTTTTGGAATTGTTTTCATATTTGTTTTGTATAAATGTATAATATGTTTTTTTTTGTCTAGTTTGAGTTGTTTTTTTTTTTTGTTTGATTGCAGAGCAGCTGGTAGGCTGGCAAAGTTTTATTGTTTTTTGTTTTCTGATATTGAAACCAGGTTTTGTCCCTTAGTTGTTGAAGTCTAATGATTTCTTTTGATATCAATGGCAATCTCTTGTTTTTAACACAACATGTACGAGTTGGTGCTAAGCTATTTAGAATAGCTAGAAATGTGTTATGGAAGTATTTTATGGCCTGGTCAAGTTGGAGTTGATGGAGTGTTGTCCAGTTCTATTTATTGAGCATGTCTAAGAATGCTTCATTGGAGAAGTTTTGGTGTTTCGTATGACTTTGTAAACTATGGTTCTGGGTGGGTTGAGCTGATGGCTGATTAAGTAGGTAGGTCTATGGTCACTTAATTTATTTGGAAGTCATCTGGAGAGAGAGTTGTGGGTGGTACTGTTAATAAGTGACCAGTCTAAGATAGATTCCCTTTTGCTGTGTTTATCTATTCGAGTGGGAAACTGGATTGTTTGGGAAAAAGCATGTATATTTCTAAAGGTGTGTATGTGAGGGTGTTATCACCATTGAGTGTGTTCCAGTCTAAGTTAGTCACCTATGATAATGGCTTTATGGGTGCAGGTTGAGGATGTCCAGGCTGTGAGTTCCTCAATGGCAGTGAGAGTATTGTTGGGGAGGTAAGTAAGTAGCTATTATGGTAATATTTTTCTTTGGGTTGTTTCTGAGCCGTGTTACTAGGACTTCAAAGTTGTTATCATAAGTGTATTTGACGGGTAGGTAGTCTATGCTTAGGTTATCTTTGTAGAATATTGCAGCCCTGCCACCCTTCTTCCTGATCCTGTCTAACCTGTGTACTTTATAACCTTGTGGGAGTATGTCTTCTTCTCTTATATGGAGTTTTAGCCATGTTTCCATTCTATAAGAATGTCTGGTGAGTATTGTGCAATGACTGCATGAAAGTCTGTGATTTTGTTAACTAAGCCTCTAAGGTTCATGCTAAGAATGAGAAGGTCTGTAGTTTTAATGTTAGGAAAGGGTAGAATGGTAGCCATGATGGTGTGTTGTGCAGTATGTGGCCCGGGATTGGGGTATATATCACCACTATGGAGTATCTGTGATAATATACATGCATGTTTGTGTGACAATTTGGTGAGTATGTGAAGGTGTTTGCTGAACTGGTTAGTGGTATTGCTGACAACTACATGTTTGAAGTGGAAGTATGTAATAGGTGTGTGATTGTACAGTTGGGAGGAGATGGCAAGATAGGAGAGTGAAGAGTGGATGGTATTATAATACAGTGCTGGGCGCTATGGGCATGTTCTATCTGTAGCTGATTGTAGGATGTTAGATAGTATGCTGATAGCAGTAGGGTATAGTGTGTGGGCAGGACAAAGAGCATGGTGTGCATTCTTTTTAAATGTTAGGTAATGCAGAGGTTGGTGGAATGGGGGTCAGGTAGGGGAGCGGAGTGAGGTAAGCATAGAGAGGCCATAACAATGCCCCATTACTTGGCTCTTTCCCTGCAATTTCCATAAAATAGTGTTCAAACCATTCCATTGCCACAAAACACTAGTCTCACAGTTGGTGAGGAGGATTAAGAAGCTGTTGTTGAACTCTTGCCTTTGGTAAAGTGGCCAAGGATTCCCTTAGCCTCCATTCCTTAACTGTGTGAACCCAATCAAGTAATTTAACTAGACAGCACTCCCTGGATGAGTTTGAAAATTGTCTATGAAGATCAGTGCTCTACCCCAGTAAATGAATAAAATAAAATAAAAAATAAAACTTGTAATTGTGTATATTATTTTATTATTCTTTACATTTACAATGATCACAGAGATTTTGATTTAACCCAAAACTTATATTAAAAATTTTACAGCAAAATGATGAACAAAACACACTAACAATGAAAACAGACTTGGCATGAAAAACACTAAATTTCTCTTCTGTAAAACCTCACATATATTGAAAGTGCATCTGGCAATCCATTAAAATGCAACAGGCATGCTGAGATTCATAGTCAAATAGCCTACAGTAAAGCACTAGTTAGAAGCTATCTGAAGGGTGCAGGAACATACCTCTCAATCTGTAAACATCAAAAATCTGGACAAAGGCCCATGAAAAATAGGCATAAATGTGTATGCTGATTAACATAAAATTTGTGTGCATAATCATATAGCCCTGCCCACTCCAATGGAATTGTGGGATACCAATGTTCAAACACTGACTGAAGAACAGACAAACAAAATATAGCCAAAGAGTCCCCCTGCAGCCATTCCAATATCCCATTACTTGACTATTACTCCCCATTTACCATAAACATGAATGTGCATACTGATTTACTTCTACAATAATTTGGATTTTATTTTACATGTTATAGCACAAACACTAATAGACATCTGCTAAACAAAGCAATAGCCTCACAATGAAAATAGACTTAGCATTAAAACTTCTCTCCCCTTAAAACTCACATTCACAGAAACAATATTGAAACCCACATCCGAAGAAAATGCATCTGGCCAGTGGTGGATAAAGATTACCTTTGGGCTGTTTTTAAATCAGAGGCTCCTTGCACATGAAACATACATGTGTTCTTTAATGCACATTCCTAACTGTATTAAATTATATTCCTTGTATAATACAGCATACTTGTTAGAGCTTGTTTTAGATTTATTTTGAACATTTTTCCAGTAAGCAATGAAACAAAATGCATGAACCAATAATGACAAATCTGCCCAATTCAGAACATTTCCATAATAAAAGTCTAATCAAACTTCTGCAGTCCACCAGTATCAGTAAATATGTACACAATCTCTGCAGAAGTCAGTCTTCTAAGTAATTCAACATTAAAGAGATCTGTAACTAATGAAGATGTTGCTGCCAGGTAGAGAGTTTAGGCTCTTGCACCTAGTATGTAAGGTACAGGGTTTGACTCTGCATAACTTTAACCAGCAGTTGTGATTAACTGAGGCATTTATGTGTGTACACACACACACACACATACATGCACCCCTGGCTGTAGTAAATAAAGTAACACACTGAAAGCAAGCAAGCTGGCTGTAGTAAATAAAGCAACACACTGTAAGCAGAAGTTGGCTGGATGTAGTAAATGAATAAGCTGGCTAAATAAAGCACACACTTGACTATGCTAAAAGTAACACACACTGAAAGCTGGCTATAGTAAATAAAGCACATTGTATATTACTGTTACAAAATCCAGTGCTCCGTTTCTGGTACAAATGGAATACCTGATCAAAAGACTTGTTCTCAGAGTAAGTCACTTGATCTGAGAACAGGTCTTTTGAAATCAAGCCCCCTGACGTAAGCAAATCTTTTGAAATCAGACTTTTTTGTTTAAAAAAGTTTCTTATTAAGTCACAATAAAGCCAACATACTACCACAGCTGGAAAAAAATAAGACTTTTAATGAACATAGACCTATAGCAATACTGCAATAGAAAATAAGTCCAAAACAAGAAAAGATGGGAATAAATTTTCACCAAATTATGAAGAGGTGACACATGATTTCATACAACTATTCCCAAAAGCACCAACTACTGGATAAGCTCCAAAGGCTTAGAGATATAAAACTTTAAACAGACACTTTCAAAAAGCAGCATATGCAAAATGTAATTTAAACACCGGAAAAGGGAAGTAACAGAACAATTTCTGATGCCACCTGCCTCCTATATGACTCAAGCTTACTTTTAATGGCTATACAAGTCAAAAATACAATGTCTGGTATCAGAGCAAACATCTTAAAGATCTAAAAATGAGTTTCTTTTAATCTACTTTATTCTCACTGACTAGGATACCACATTCTAGGCAAACTACATCCTGGCTACAGTCTCATTGCTGCTATCTACATGTGATTTCATGCTGCATCCATCAATTTGTCAGCATTAAACAGGCTTGGGTGTTTTACCATACACAGAAGATCGAACTATACACAAATGTACTTTTTACATACCTCCTGTATTAGCTAAACAAATCACTGTCATCATAAGCAAGATAGAGGATTTCATCACAAAATATACAAAACTCAAAATGCATGGGGAAAGCACACCGCAATTATACCATCCATACATAGTTGAACCCATTACCATGTTTTGTTAGAAGCCACCAAGTTCAGTAATCTTTCAAATCTAAAATCCGTATTGCCTCATAAAAAGCACACACAACTGCACAATTGGAATTACTAATACCAGCAATAGGGGGTGGGGGGTATTGACAGTGCATTTTTCTGTCATTTGTTGTATGTTCTCATTGTCAATCTCAGTCCAGCCCTCTTAGCTGTATTGAGCTTTCCCTGCTATACCAAATTATCATCATCAAACTTCTTAAGATCTTGCCCATCCTCAAACTGCACCTCCTTCTGATGGAGCACATGCTCATTTTTACATTATAAAGTCACCTTTCTGAAATTAAGCAGTTTACCTCACAATTAACCAAAGAATTTAAAAACAAAATTCCAAGAAGACTAACACTGCCTTATTCTTCCATAAAAAATATTTATTAAACAAAAAGAAATGAATATTTGCCTCATTATTAAATCAGCTAAATGTTTTACAATTTAAAACGCCATGTTTCATAATTAAGAGCCAGAAAACTGAAGCTTGTGCTTGCAGTGGCAAACAGCTTCACATCCTGTTACAGGCTGCAATACAATTATGACTGAACACCAAAAAAATACTCTGATTTGGTGCTTTTAAATACTGATGCTACAATGCAGTGTAAGAGGAGCACAGACATCCAGGTGACCAAGATCAAAATGTCAAATAACTAAGTATTGACACATTCTGCTTATGCTCTGGGGATCATCCCAGAGTAGACTAAATAGCAAGTGTACAAAAAGCACACGAAGGCAGAGTGAAAAATCCACTAAAAATCCCCAAAATCATTTCAATAATGCTCTCTTTTGCTCCCTCAGCAAACATACTTTCCTCCACCATGCCACTCTATTAAAGTAATATTCTATGTACTGCCCTAGTTCATTAAATCCACCAATTTGTTTGGTCCAAACATCCTTCTTGCAGTACTGTCACCATGACTTCCTCATGATTTACAGTTAAAACACTTTCCATACTTCCTTGCTCCATTTCACTATCAGCATTCTGTCTTCTCTCTTCCATCCTATAACTCTTACTTGCCACAGGAGCTGCCCTCCAGTGCCACCTAATAGCTCTAAAAAGAGTAAGGGAAGTTCTCCAGTACTCTAGCCAACTTTCCCCTAGTCAGTATGAATAAATACCACCTTGGGTCTCCCCCGAAGAGAGGTCACTGGCCTTGTGGGACTTACCTGGTCAACAAATAAATGACAAGGTTGTACGTACTATAGATTGTACAAACATTACAACATACAGGCATTATAGATTGTACAGACATTACAACATACAGACACTGGAAACAAGAACCATAAAGGATTACTGAAAACAAAGTAATTATCATGTAGGATCATCCACTGCCAACAGCTAAGGAAGTAGGTAGAAGTAAAGAAAGCAGACCCAACCATCATTCTTCAACACCCCCCCCCCCCATGTTTTGCATACGGGGTAGGGATGTCACTTCAACAATGTTCACACTGCCAGGTGGCTAGCCCTTCCGTGCTGCTTCCATCCTACACTTACACATCAAGAGAAAGGCAAAAGCAGCACTGATTATCAAAACTGCTGCACCTAGAGAATATGCATCCTGCAAACTGAAAAGATAAACTTATAAAATATCAAAACATGTAAATAGAAACTACAGCAGCATGGAATAAATGTGCTCAGACAGTACCAGTGGCAGCAGGAGCAACGGGGGTAATGATTAATTTTCCAATACAGTAACCCCATATCAACTACAGAAAAACAATTCTGGGTACAGTTGCAAATGCTGAAAAGAACACTCTTGGCAAAGAAAGATTGAAGAAAAACTAATTTTGTGAAGTTTATGAGCTTGACTTAGGGAATAGATCTAGTGATGTCATAATATTAAAACACGGTTGGTGAAATTAAACAAAAATCAGTTACTTAAGTGAATGACCCCCCCCCCCCCAAAAAAAAAAAAAATTAAGAAATTGATGTATATACTAATAGATGCACACAAGTACAAAGTAAAAATATACATTATCATTAGATTAAAAAAAAACTGCACCTCTGTAAACAGTTTCATATGTTGAAAACTGTCAGAACCTACATTTAAGGTTACACAACTGTCCTAGATTTTGCAGGAAAATCCCAGATGTCTTTTATTTCTGCCCTGTCCCTCTTAAAATGTTTAATTTTCTGGTAATTCACTGAGTATTACAGTCAGTCAGTAATCATCAACGTTAGAGATCCATGTAGTTTAGTCTGTTTGGGGGGGGGGGGGGGGGGGGCGGGTACACTGATCACCATAAACAATTTGCAGCCCCAGTGCGAGTTGGTACATAATATCACTCATCCTTGTTATCATTTATAAACTAAGTCAAGGGTATTACTTAAACATTGCCCTCAATTTTGGGCGTCTGTCTCTGATTAACAAGCAAAATAGTTGAAAAGTGTGTGTTGTGTGGTTTCGTCGGAGCTCTTATTTTCTCTCCATCTCCACATGACTCTGCTGAATCTACCTAGTTAACTAAATGTAACAGGAACCTGCCTATCTGAGCACTGTGACAGAATATCACTAAGCAATTAAATACGACATTTATAAGCAACATCCTCTCATCTAGTCAGTAAAATGTATTACAATGTTAAGCACCTTACAGTCTGGCAGCAAAACACAATAAAATGTATAGGGTGCAAACTAGTCCAATCCCCACATACGCCTATCTAAGGAAATCAGACTTTGAAATACCTCTTCTGTAAAAGCAAGAAGTCTGGGCACAGATTATGGAGGTTAATGGCACCCGAAACAGGGCCACTTAAATATCGCTCTTACAAAATTAGAAAGTATACTGAACAGCAAGTTTTGCATTAGCATGAATTTTCTGAAGGATTTGAAGTTTCAAACTAAAATGTGTGCCATTATTTTCTGATTTCAGTCCTCTTATGATTTGCCAGAAAACAAAGGCAGTTTTGTGAGAAACAGACCAAAATACGAGGCAAAAATATGGACAGTTGAAAGGTATGGGCTTCTCATTTAAGTTTGCTTTTTTGACAGCTTCCAGATGTACACCCTGAAACTTCTGCCTGCGAAAAGATCAAGTCTGTAAAACGTTAACCAGCTGCTCATCAACCTCCATTTCTGCCTATTGTGTTGCTATGGCTCTGAACAAGTTATTTATCATCTGGACTCGGAGGCAAGTGTGAGACTGGTACAGGCTCCTAAACAGTCTTGTAGAATACTTACCTAGTAATGTCCATGAACAGTTGGTCCCCTCCCATTTAGCTGAGCTGTGGCTGTAAAGCTTACTGGTCTGGGAATGGTTATGGTTCTCAGTGCATTAAAGTAAGCAGGAGCAGCAGTAAGCACAGAATTCAAATGCTGCTGGGGAACTGAATGCTGCGGCTGTAAAAAGTTGGCAAAGTCTAAGTTAGTAAAAAGAGGTCTGCACAGTTTGTCTTACCGGGAATGTCTAACTGTTGCTTCTAATTAAAGGCTGCACAGTTGAAACTGATCAGTAACCGCGGCATTCAAATGCTGCTTTAAGCAGCTGGGGGAAATGGGAAGGGAACTGCACACACACTATGGCCCAGAAAGTGAATCCCTCAATTCTGACAAGCTGGCAGTCTGTTTATGGAGCTGACCTCATCACGCATGCCTCTGCACATGATGACATCAGCTGAAAAACAAAAAAAAATGTTAAATAAAGCCTAGAAATTCAGAAATTAAGGGGTGCCACTTGGGAATCATGGCACCCCATTATTTGGACCTCAAAACCGTTAAAAAATGAGAAATTCGTTACGGTTGAAAGGTATGTGTGGGAATTCAGAAGACAAATTTGTTAGCTTAGGACAGCTTACAGGGCACAAGTGTTCCTTTTCAGTGGCAGCCTGGGAGCTTTGTCTGGTGAAGTGACTCCCACTTGACAAGTGATGGTTGAAGGAATCTAACACTTCACTACAGGAAGCAGCATGTGAACTGCTCATAGCCATACTCATCTGCACTTAGGACTAAACATACTCGTTTAGACCAATACTGTACATGTCACATCTCCTTTCCCGGCAGAAAACAAGTTCAATTACAATGCATTCGTATTTTAACATTAAATTTATAGACTTCATGATGTCCTGTTTACTCATGCCGGATAACATACTCTACAGTCAACAAAATAAGTGAACCAAGGATTACATCAAAAGAGCATAGCTTAAATGAAGAAGGTCGTTTACTATACTCAATTCCTTCCTTACATCATACTGACTTTGGAATGCAGGACACACACACACACACACACACACACACACACACACACACACACGACCATCAGCTGTAGCCACCTTTACGACTGCATGCATTTAATTTTTTACTTGTGATAAAATGAGCAAAAATGCAAAATGACTGAGAAGTGCATTTCTGCTCACAGCTGAAAAAACATATGGTACATGCCCAGTGCACCCCCACATGCCCTCCCAGCCTCTTAGATCGAGAATCAAAACCCCCAAAATCAGGAACATTTTAATATTTCTCTCATATACTTAAATTCATTAACAATCATGTACTTAAAAATATGCATTAACAATCATCTTCTGAAGAAGTAACATATTAACATGTCTGTTATTATTTAGTGACTGCAATCTACAACAATTTGTCAGAAAGCCAAAGTTGTTACAAGGAACAGATCAAAAGAATCGTCAAGTTTTTTCCCCTCAAGAATTCTAAAAAAAAAGCTAAAAATAGTGGGGGGGTGGGACACAAAGACCATAACCATTGTCACATTTAAAAAAAAAATCTTTTATGTATTTGCAAACCATGTAAACCCAGATAGTAAAATGTCCCTTTTCAGGGTGACTCAAGTACTGTCTTATGTCATTTGCTTAATGTCACATAGTAGGCAAATAGAAGTAAAAGGATTCAAACTACAGAATTCAGTTCATTAACAGAAGTGACAGACATATCGATTAAAAGGTTAATAGAGTGATAAGGGTTGAATTGATGTGCATTTTCTGAATAATAAAAAACTGTGATGATCTAATGTCTGACATTGACAGTAACCTTCTGTGATTTACCACAAGGGGGGAAATGGTGGTCTAATAGTTGGTATCGAGGAATAAGGCTCCAATTTCTTATTGAGCTGCCTTCTGTAGACTGTGCTCTTCAAAGAAGCCATTTTTGAGGCCACGTTCAACAAGGAATCATGCCTGTATTATGAAAGTGAAAGTGAAACTCCTGCAGGTGTGAAACACATCTACTACAACATGGCTTCAGCAGTTCAGACAGTTCCCAGGATGTACTTACACCCACTTAGTGCCTGAAAGCTTGTACATAAGCAGTTCCAATTCCTGTGCACTGAGCATCCAAGTGCTCCAGATTATGCAGAATGCTTCACATTTAACGATGAGCGAACCTACTGTTCTGCTGTTCTGCATTGAACAGCTGTGGCTCCGCTACATGCCTTCTGAATGGTTTGTGTACCGCAACTACTGCCAATCAGCATTGCGGTATAAAAACCAATGCATAGTTCTCTGCTGCCCTTTCACATTACACATCGTTGGCTGTGCTCTACAGTTTTGATTGGCTTGTACACTGCATTTACAGCCAATCGTGAATGCGGTATACGATCCAATCAAGTAACGAGTATCAGGATGGGAGCCAATGGTGCTGGCAACAGATCTTCATGAGCAAAGTAACTCTAGCTGTCTTCATTTGTTATAGTGTGAGATATAACACCAGGAGTTGGCAGAATCATGGGTCTCAACCTCTTTCTACTTTATTTGGTATGCTAAAAAAGATAACTGAACAGCTGTTAAAAGTGCTTTTGTAGTGACAGACATGCCAGGTTGTCCTGACAGAGGAAGACATGCCTGCAGGCAGAGTTTAGGTAGTGGAAGTCTGATCTTGAGAGCCGTATATCTTGGTTGCAGATTTAGTATTTTTCTTCCATGAGTGACATAGCCAGCCCAACCTTAAGGAATTGGTAAAATGTTAGGCAAGGAGTACATTTTGCACTTGGGTTGTATGTGCAAGTGTCCCAACTTTTCCCTTTTGTCAGAGATGATTTCTTTGTTACACAAGTGCTTTAATTATTGGAAGCGCTGTGCAAGTGTCTGTAAACTTGCACCTTTTATTTTTATGTGCTGTCTTAATTTGGCAGACTCTTTTTCTAGCTGCAAAGTATAATTGATTCAGTTGTGTTCTGCCTTTTGTGAGTGCAGGTATCATAACGTAATTTGTGTTCATCTGCATGCTGATGGGTAACTGAATATCTGAGTGGTGGCTCACTTTGCTCCCTTTTTGCCCCTCTCTCTGTGGCAGCCTTCCTCAGTAGTCAGACATTTTAATGGAGCTCCCAGTGTTAAAACAACCCATCCACCGAAACTTTAAGAATTTATTCTTTCACATCATACACAACTGTATGATTCATCAAACAGTTTAAGAAGTAATAATGGTGTGCCAGCTGTATAATCCTCTACAAGAATATAAAGTATATACAGAATCATGTTTGGGGAAACTGGAAAAAGTAATGTGAAAATGTAATTATTTGAATACTGTTACATTACTCTCTCTTGTCTAACAAACTTTTACCATCATAAACTTATTCTCAACAAACCACCAGTACATAATGGCTGCAGTCTGTTACTGACATTTGTCTGAGGGTACCGGTTCAGCTTGTAAAACATGATGCTGTAATCTGCCTGCCATGTGGAGATTTTCACTTTCTTACTAACATAAACTTCTCCTTTTTTGCTTTTTCAGCTGTGTAACATCACTCGTAGACTTAAAACATTAAAAAAAACTTGAATGTAAAGGGTTAACAAATAACATTTATTACTTTTGGCTGCTGTAAATGCAAACTACCAGTGTAACTCTGCTCTTTAAACATGGAAAGAGGTATAGAATAAGAATCTCAATAAAAATGTGGTTTTTGCATTGCTTTCTAAATATAGAACCTAGTGCAAGTTGTCTTGTTGGTGCAATTAGATTTCCTTGGTCAGTCAAGTTAAAAAAAAAAAAAAAAAATCCTATTTCAACAGATGTTCATCCTTTTGATCACTGCTATAGTAGCCTTAGCTGTATGAGTTATAGCCTGACAAGAATGTAACACAGCTTCTAAAGCTTCAGGGCACCTTCCACGTACAGGCAGAGCAACTGAGGAGCTGCAGGCAGCAGCACAGGCACAATATGGTGCCCTTTAAGGGGAAGAGTTGTATAGACCAGCTGCTTTGGTGTCTACTGTGGTGCGCAGTAGGAGAACCCAGATCACAGAGTGCCGTGGCAGGGCTAGCCACTTGGTGTAAAATGTGGCTGTAAGTGATTTGATCATGTTGACTGTCACCCAATGGGCCTAGGTATGTGCCAGTGATAAGTGGGTTGAGAACCCGGCCTACTCCGACTTACACCATGAACTCATCCTAACAGTGGGTGGAATAGATGTGCCCCTATTGACCAGTATATGCCGGCCATAAACCCCAGTGGTATGTGTCCAGTTATCCAGGAAGATAGGAACTGGGAATTTGAGCTAGGCTGTTCAGTGGTATATTAGCAGGCTAGAATAGCAGATTATAAAATAAAGGTTTCGGATCTGAGACATGTCTTACTGAATTTCACAGATGTTCTATCATGCACCATGGCAATGGCACATTTCGCGCAGTACGAAAATAGGGTGTTCCACATTGACCATTTGTCGCACATTGTTAGGGTCTGTGTTCCACATTGGCCTCTTAAGAAGTTGAGACCTATGCAAGTGCATTAGTTCGCTGCAGCTTGTTCATGGTGACACAAAGGCATCTATAGCATTTCCTACACTTAATCTGCATAATAATGCAATTCATAGAGCTGTATGCCACCAGGCCAAGTTTACATAATTGCTTTTCATCTTGAATAAAACTTGATGAAACTTTGAGTGTCACCATTTTGTGCACTGTTGGTTACCTTGTTTCTGTGAAGATTACAGGAGAGCCAAAATGAAAGCTTCAACTTTAAAACACATAGAGATCAGAATTAGAAAGAATAGGTTCAGAATTTTCCTGTCTATTGAAAAAAACATAGCTTTTAAAACATTGGTGAGATGCAATTCTTTTGTGTAGTATATCAACATTATGTGGCAATTATAAATGAATCCACTAATCTGTCACTGTTTCTGGTACGTGACAATGTCAATGCAGAGGGCAAAGCTGAACACGTATCTATTGCATTTCATGAAGTGAGCCATCAGTAATCAGGCAGGACAGATGCATTTATCCTCCTCTCCTGCACACATTTACAGGTCTGCACTGTAATCACATACTTTATGCTGTTTTTCTTAGAACAAATATAATTAACAAAAAAAAAAAAAACATGACACACAATGGAATGGGGAAATCACTGTGACAAACAGCAGTGTAACAGTGTGCAATATAACTTAATATTAGTATTACTTGAAAGATTTACCAATATGTTTTGATTCACTCAGGGGGCGGTTATAGTATTAATTCCCTAAATTGATATTTTTAAGGAAGACGTGTTACAGCATCATTGATCTAAGACAAAAAAGAGATAACTTCACAGCTGAGGAAAACCATATGTTCATGGATGCACTTAAGACATATTGAAAGTGTATTTTTGAGAAACGATTCCAAGACAGACAGAGCATGCAAAGATGTCGACTCACATACTGGCGCACACAAATTCATTCTGTTCGTGTTGGGGGTGACTATAGCATGGCACAGAATGCGAGCTAATGATATGGTGTCCCATGTCTGGAGTAAGATAATGCATAATGGAGTTCTTTGTAGTATAACAGGCTTTGGGTATCCCACTATCCAAAGTTTAACACCTGATGAGGAAGACATGCTGTCGCTGTGAGAGGATGACTATGCTGCAGAGGAAGAGGGCACGGGGTTTATTCAAGGTTTCATACAACTTCAGCATTCACTCACAGGGAGTATACAGGTTCACTGCTACCATGCAGTATGCTGCATTAGGACTTGACTACATTAATAAATGACTACATGTGGGTGTGAAATGTTTCCTCATAATGTGCATTGTCATTTTCATCAGTAGCATTACAAGAACAGACAGCACATGGCACGCATGGCCATCACTAGCTTCAGTCTATATTAGAATTTCAAAAGTTTTAAACAGTATAGGTTATTCATATGCTTATTTATTTGCTCACAGGTGCAGCAACAGAAACAAACACCGTTGTGCAACAAAACAGGCTGATATTGACAGCAGAATGGCTGTCAACAATGATGTCTTTCCTCTGTAGTCATGACAGAACCTCAGGCCAGCAATATATGGTCACAACTAGGAATTTATCCCAGATAGTTTCATAACTGCATAATCAATAGCATAATGGCATTACTAGAAGGAGAGGATTACCTTGTAGCTCAAAACCTCCTTTCTCTGAACAGAATTAACCTCTTAAGGAAGACACAGTAACCTCAGGTTCCATTGAACAATGTGCAGCCTGTATATAGGAGTGCCAGGTAAAGACATTAAACATGGCTAGCTCCAGAAACACTAATTGACTCCAAAGTACTATGGAAAAAAGTTCTTTCCAGACAAGAACTACAATGAAGTAAGTTAAATTAGCTTAGACTTTTGCATGCATAGCCTCACCTTGCTTCTGAAAAGGTCAATTGTGGCCAGCCCTTGTATCCTGTTAACAGATGGAATAAATAAATAATTTCTTTGAGGGTCTCTAGTTTTCTTCCCATTTATATGTTGATATAATCATTCACATCAAACTGTAGTAAAGATACCAAAGAACGTCAAAGGGTAGTCTTATAAAGTCATTTCTAACACTTTATTTTGTTGTTACAAAGAACACTTTATTAGATTTATTTTATGGCTATGCATTATTTATATGGGCGATGTTAATTTTTGTGTTTGTCTGGTCTATATGAGATGCCCTGTTCCTTATTTTTATTTATTTGACTGTTGCTGTGTTTGACTGTTAATAGCTTACTATCATGTACCTGATTAATAAAAGTAACCTGCTGATGTTGCAGACCTTTACAATTAGGAGTGTCAGACTAATAAATGAGAAGAAACAAGATAATAAACTTTAAAACAGCATGCATTTCTTTCTTTCGTTATCTTAATGATATTGACAGTGCAAAAATCCATGTGGGACTACGAATCACATGTATTTAGCTAAGGAATCCAGAGAGATGTCTAAATTTATTTTATTATAAAAATGTTATTTATAATAGCATCTATTATTTCTCAAGGCGTGAAATAATTAACATAGCTTTTTTATGACATCAGTATTCTATCAGGAAGTCAATCCATTTTATGTTAAATCAGACAAAGCTCCAGGAGAGGTTTACACTGCATTCTGATTATTGAAAGACTTTATATCAAGGATTGAAATAAAGAATTACATTTTTAATCAATTTCTTTTTGAAAATGTTATGCTGTATGCATTTATAAATTGTGATTAAAAATGGACCAAACGTTAATGTAGCAATCACACATGAGGGTGCAAGCATCCCTTTTAATGAAACAAAAGTGCCTTGTGTTTTAAAAAGAAATTAATTCCTTCCCAGTTAACCTGCAACTGGCACATTATCGTTACACTGATATTAATTATTTAATTCAAAGAGTCTAGCACATAATCTAAAAGTATTCTAACAGGTGATGTATCTAAAAGCAGGTTATTATATTTAATAAATAATGAAATGGTATCCTTTTGCATAGAATACTAAAGCTTAAGGTGTCAAGAATACTGAACTTTTCCTTAAAAATGATGAACTAGATTTACGAACTCGGGCTATTAATTTTGCCTCCAAAGAGTGGTAGTGGAGTGGTGGGATGAGGTCTGTACTGGAGTGGTACAATACCATCTGGTTACAACGTACTCATAACTAGCTTTTCCAATGCCGTTAATGTTATGTGCCATTTATAAACTGACTGGGTACAATGTCTATTAATATTAATCTGTGTTGCACATAAAGCACAACAGGGCTCATAAAGTCACATGAGTTGGTGTAACCTATGAATCAGTGGAAGGGAATGAACCTCTCCTGGACCTGTGAGATGGGAGGGCTAGGAAGTGGATTTCATTCTCAGATAAGTACTGATGTAGAGGTAGAGTAAGGCAGAGTACTACAAAGATGAGAAAGCAGATGACAAGATATCTTCCCTTACTGACAGTGCATGTTTTAGAAGGGACAAATGCTGCCTGAGGGTGTGTGTGTGTCTATGTCTATGTAGGAAAGAGGTTGGTCAATAATGAACAGCATCTTTAAAGTACAGAGGCTTTATCAGATCACTAAGCCTGTTTTGGAGAATATGGGCATTCCAAGCACCAACAATATGTAGCCAGCCAAGAGGTCAGATTTTTAACCTAAAAGACATTGGATTCATGTGGTCCATATAAACCACTGGTAGGACAGAAGGGAAAAAGGAGGCTTGGATTACTAGTTAAAGGTATAACATGGAATGTATGTTAACTGATTAAGGTTTTGTGCATCACACTTCTGATAGGCAGACTAAGTAATAAACTAAACTTATGTAACTGCATTATGTAGACATGTGATGATTCTATTTCATTGTCATCCTCATATAAAAATGTTAATATTTTGACATTATTTGATATTTCTCCAAACCCTCATCTGAAATTAGCACACATTTCAACTGCCTAAGTAATCGGTATGATAAGTAGCACACACACAAAATATGAAATAACAGTGGACATGCTTATGTAATTCCTCATGAAGCCACTGCATGACCTGCGACACTATGACATTACCAACCCTAATGCTAATTTTCCTGACACTGAATGCAGCTTGTATCTACTTCAAATGGAATGAAAATATATTATGTCCAAGCTTCTTAATTACACTTGATTATTACTCACATGACCCCTATAGGGGACAGTTCTAATGTTTTGTAGGGTTGCAAGTCCCCTTTTTCCTTCCAGTTGGAGGAGCAAGGCTTCCTAACCCCATTAACTTATATATAGCAATTCTAAGATCTCTGTACTTAACAGGAATGGGAATATCGTAGAAAATGTCAGTCTTGAACTTAGTATACATAGAAAATACATATATGTAGTCATTCAGTCTCCACATCTTGGCAGTCAGCAAAGATTATGTCAAGATTTGAAATGCTTGCCATGATCATGTAGATAAGAAACAAGTGATACACCATCAGCAGAAGAAAAGGAACGTAAACCTCAGTATTCACTTCACGGTTTATTCAGGTAACAGGTAACAGGATCCAAACAGTGAGCTCTTTCACGTTGATACACAACGCTTCCTCAGACTTCAATACTTGACTAAATATCCATGCATTTATATAGTGCATATCATCAACAATTAATTAAATAATTGAATAATTGAATAAGTAATTGTTAAAAAATACACTTAAAAATCCATTTTAAAAAACATTTAAGCAACATATAATTAAAAGCACAGTATATAGATACTATATTATATATTCATAAATAAGAATCTATATAATAATATAAATTTAAATTTAATAGTATAAATTTCTCTACAGTTATTATAAATATATTTAAAAATAGAAAACTATTTATTCTGCATAAAACTGTATATTAAAAAGAAATATTGAATGAATGATAGGTTTTACAATAAATATCTAATATTATCAAAACATTAAAAAATATGTAGCAATAGAGATAACATATATATATATATATATATATATATATATTATATTATGAACTAATAAATATATAGTATAATAAAATACAATTAATGACTGTATGGCCTGGCTGCCAAGAATGGTTTTAGAGACACTTTCTCATTCAGGCCATATCCTTGATGTGCTTGGAGCTTAATAATCCATCTATTTTCTATGCCCTCTGTGTAATTTTTTATGTTCCCTAGCCTGCAGGTCTTTTTTATTAATTCTAATACTCTGAACCTGAAAGTGTGTTTTAGGCCATTCTCCAATACATGTTTGGCTAGAGCATTATTGGTATTTTCTTTGTTAATTGCATATAAATGCTCCCTGATTCATTCTCTTAGTGTTCTATTGGTTTTACCCACATAGAAACATTGACATGCTTGGCATTGTGCTAAATATATTAGATCACAAGATTTGCAGTCAGCATAGAATTTGGGAATAAACTCCCAACCTGTGGATGGATGTATAAAGTTGCGGTCCTTGCAAATATAGGTGCATTGATTGCATGATCTACAGGCAAACGTGCCTAATCTCTGGGAAGGAATATCTCTTTTATTGGTATTTTCATAGCATAATAATCTTTTAAGAGACTTCATATTCCTATAAGTTAATTTTGGTCGCTCATCAACAAGACCCTTGATTTTTTCATCTGTTTGTAATATTTTCCAGTTGTTTTCAATGATATGTTTAATGTGTGTATTTCTATTGGTGTATGGGATGGTCAACCTATTTTTATATCTGATGTTAACCCCTTGTTCTGTTACATTAATATTCTTATTAGTATCTCCTTTTCTGACCAAGCAATCATGTCTTTTAAAGAATGGGGTTCCTTTGTCAGGCCTATTAGAGGTAGAAGAAGTCAAAGACTCACAAATTTCTTTGTTCTTATAACCTCTTTCCAAAAAATTTTCTTTTAACATATCCTGCTGTAGTTTATAATCTTGTTCATTTGTCGTTAGTCTAGAGACTCTGAATGCTTGACTCTTTATGATATTGGGATAAATATGTCTAGGATGCATGCTGTCCCGATGTAGTAAATTGTTTTTCCAGCAGTCTTTCCTATACATAGCTGTCTGGATACCATCTGTATCCTTGGTAATGTTAACATCTAGAAATTGCATATTTTCTCGTGAGAAAGTGCATTCAAAAAATAAAAAATCAGTCGTTCCATTTATGTAAGTTATAAGGTCTTTTAAGTCTTCCTCAGTGCCATCCCATACAAAAAAACACATCATCTACAAAACGGCCATAGTATTTGATGTAATTTTTAAATGTCATGTTATTCAGCAAATAGGTTTCCTCCCAGTATGCCATAACCAGATTGGCGTAAGAATTGGCACAAGGTGTGCCCATTGCTACCCCTTTACTTTGTAGATAATATTTTTCTTCATAGCATAGTACATTATTCTCTAAAACTGTTTCTAATAACAGCATCAATTTGATCACCTGATTGTTTGCTATACCTTGCTTAAGTAATAATAGCCTGACATATTCTATTCCTATTGAATTAGGAATTGATGTGAAAAGTGATCTTACATCAAGAGTTACAAAAAATGCAGACTCTGTGATTCAATTGAATTATATTCTGATAAATTTTCAAGAAATTGTTGTGTGTCCCTTAGTATTTGTTTAGATTTATTTAATATCGGTTTAAATTGCTTATCTAAAAAAATAGACATTGGCTCTGTGAGCCATCCTTTACTGGATACTATGGGACGTAAAGGAGGATTTAACATATCTTTATGGATCTTCGGAAGACCCCTAAAAGTAGGTATTAATGGTTTCTCAACTAAAAAGTATCTGTATAAATCTGCATCAATAATGTTAGTTAACATAAAGTCATATAAATTACTGTGCACATTTTTTATTAACTCGTCCAAGTGGTTGGCAGAAAGTAAGTTATAAGTTGTTTTATCAGCTAATAATAGCTTCATTTTATTTGTATATACTTCTGTGTCCATCACTACGATGGCACCACCCTTGTCAGCTTGTCTAATTATTATGTTTGTATTTTTTTGTAAGTTAAGAAGTGCATTTCTTTCATCATTATTCATATTATAGTAGTCAGGTTTTAAGTCATGTCTAGCGTATAGCTCTAACAAATCATGTTCACAAGCCCGTTCAAAAATCTCTAGAGTGGGATTAGATGGTGGCAAAAAAGTAGAAGGTTTCTTAAATACATCACTATTATGCACATCTCTGGTATCACCAAATAACAAACTAAGAGCAATATTTCTAGTAAAAAAAATTTTTATATCTAAAATAATGTCCGTAACATTTGAAAAGCTTGATGGTATGAAACTAAGTCCTTTGTTTAGAACACTGAGTTCAAATTCAGATAGTTCATACCTTGAAATGTTGTAAACTATGTTTTTTGAATGGGTCTCAGAGCTTTCTTCTGTTGCTCGTATATCTCCTCGGTGTTTTTTCTTTTTCGCATTTGATTGTGTGGAGACCATGCTCGTCTCTCATAGTGGTGAAAAGGAAGTGGAAAAATAAGCGAGCCATTAAGTCCAAGTGGAGTTGCAGCATTTCCTCCTGTTAAAATTGGGGCCGAAGACTGTGTTGTTGCTTTCGGACGTACATCCTGTTCAATATTAGAATTTGATGATTCGGAAGTTGGCGTAGAGGGTATCGCAACAATCTCATCATCTTGAATGGAATGTATAATTGCTTTTGTTGTTATTTGTTTATGTGGATGCCCTGCTGCCTTAAAATTCTCTGTTGAGGAGGGTTCACGTTGAACTACGTTTGACGCATTTAGTTGATTCGTTGGTTGGATATGCGGGGTCATTGTAGCATGCATTGGCTTATTTAAAGACATATCCTTCCCATCATGAGCATAAGTGTTAGAAAAGTTTTTAAAGTCTCTATGGGATTTGTCTCTCGGCCAAGAGAAGACATTCCCATTTTGAAAATCCAAAAAATCACGCTCCAGTTTCTTCTTTTTATCTTGAAGTAATTTGTTATCGAGAAGTTGTACCATGTTTTTCAAATCACTATGAACAACATTAATCTCCGTGGAGCTAAGTATATTACACAGTTCTTGCTCAATTTCTTGTATTTCATTAGTTAGTGACATTTCTATCAGGTTGTATTGTTCGATAAGGAGCTTAATATAACCAAAACTAGTATCGAGGTTTAATTTTTGCCACTTAGATAGTAGCTCTGGATGTGTATTACCAAATGTGGGCATTTTTAGTACCCGTAAACCTCTCGGAACTAAACGGAAGCTCAAACAAGCTTCCATGTGTTGCTTTTGCCACTGGATAGACTTTAGTTTCTGGAGTTTGTTTTCTAGCCTTCTAGTAATTAGAATTACATTCATATCACGTTTGATGTTGATATCACCATTTTTACTGTTCAAAAGATCTTTAGTAGTTAATTTGAGCAACGGATTAAAGGACATAGTCCATAGTCCATTAAGAGAACCATTCTCTTCCTGATTACGCTTCTCATTGTGCTGAAAAACTTCAATTCTATCTTGATTCATTTCCTCTGCCATGTCTCAGTGATTAAGTAGCAAGCAGCAAAGTTCAAGAAAATAAATTAATCACTGAGTGAAGTATCAACTTACTAAGCCAAGCAAATGTAGATAAGAAACAAGTGATACACCATCAGCAGAAGAAAAGGAACGTAAACCTCAGTATTCACTTCACGGTTTATTCAGGTAACAGGTAACAGGATCCAAACAGTGAGCGCTTTCACGTTGATACACAACGCTTCCTCAGACTTCAATACTTGACTAAATATCCATGCATTTATATAGTGCATATCATCAACAATTAATTAAATAATTGAATAATTGAATAAGTAATTGTTAAAAAATACACTTAAAAATCCATTTTAAAAAACATTTAAGCAACATATAATTAAAAGCACAGTATATAAATTCTGTATTATATGTTCATAAATAAGAATCTATATAATAATATAAATTTAAATTTGATAATATAAATTTATCTACAGTTATTATGAATATATTTAAAAATAGAAAACTATTTATTCTACATAAAAACTGTATATTAAAAAGAAATATTGAATGAATCATAGGTTATACAATAAATACCTAATATTATCAAGACATTAAAAAATATGTAGCAATAGAGATAACATATATATATATATATATATATATATATATATATATATATATATATATATATATTATATTATGAACTAATAAATATATAGTATAATAAAATACAATTAATGACTGTATGGCCTGCCTGCCAAGAATGGTTTTAGAGACACTTTCTCATTCAGGCCATATCCTTGATGTGCTTGGAGCTTAATAATCCATCTATTTTCTATTCTATTCTATTCTATTCTATTTTCTATGCCCTCTGTATAATCTGAATCACACCATTTAAATGATGTTTTTCCTATTATAGCACCACTATAAATGTGGTGTCATGAGGTAGCAAACTGAAACAAAACTGTATGAAGTGCACCACAACTTTGATCCTTGCAAAAATGCAGCGTTTTCAAGAAAGTATTTTGCATATTTGGCACAACTTCTAGACTGTCAAATCACCATAACTTCAGCATTCACACTATTAAAATGTAATCATACTATCTCACGGCTCTCCTGAATGTTAAAGAATGTCCCGATTTTTGGCTAATATTTTTGATCTGCTCCTCTTAAAGTTATGGATTACAATGATGAAATAATGACTGCATTTAAGTGTCTGAATTCACATCCTTCAGAAAATAAATGCTTATGAAAACCTGTTATTCTATGAACTTTCTAAGTTTATACGAGCAATATTTAAAATATACCTTTCATTTTGGGTCTTTACCCCCCCCCCCACCACACACACACACACCATTAATATCAGCTTAATACAAAAATATTGCTGTAAGAAACTGAGAGTTATGAAGATAATATGTCTGTAATATGAAAGTATGTCAACACCTCAGTCTTTACCTATAGCAAAAAGAACTGATCCAGCTGAAAAGATAATGTGTAACCCAAAAAATGAGCTGGGTTTCCAAGCAGCAAAAAAAAAACTTCTTTTATTTCTAACCAACTTCAACTGCTTTTCTCATAGATGTTCATTGACTTCATCAGTACAAGTTAAGAATGACTAACAAACATTTTGTCATTGAAAAACACAGGATATATTAAACTCACCCAGCTGATCCTAATAATATACAACCTATATAAAACCGCAGCTTAAAAACATACTGACCAATTCAATAAACAACCACTTGCAAAACAAAAGCACACACTATTTATAATTTATCCAATTTTAATTTTAAAACTCTAGAAATAGAAACATGGTAATTCACCCCATGGAACTGATAAGCATTAAGCCTCACTTGCCATAAGAATTCTTAATGCTCCAATAGAATTTCCCATGAACTATCCCACTTATTTCTAATACATACTTCTAAAACAAAATATTGTTTTAAAATACTACAAGCAAATGAATATTTGCAGAGTACATTGCTAAAATCTGAATTTTTGCTGTCATACTATTGCTCATAAATGTGGCTTTGTAGTGCCTTTACATTTTACTCACATAGAAACAATAATCGCATCTATGGCATTGTGCTAAGTAAACCGGACCTTCATTTTTGCAGTCATATAGATTATATATAGTCAGCCAATAATCACAAGGTAATCTGGTACTGGACACCTCGGTGTCATAGATATAGTTACAGCAACTATATCAATCGCGTTTGGACATCCAAGAACCACATTTGCTTATAATGATATTTTTTTCTTTCCACAATTTGCTTTATGTTTGTAATCCTTCTGAAAACAACATGGGGACTTCTGTTAGCTTAAATTTAAGATTCATATTTAATGTTCTTTTCCAATTGTATGTTATAATCTGTTATAGAAATTGCATTAAGTAAGGGAAAAGCATAGCATTAATTAAAATACTGCCGCCTGATTTATCAAAATTGAAGAAATGTGATACTTCCAACATAATTCCTCCTGGTAATCATATTATTTTAGCAATTCATTTAGTTTAGCCAATTTAACTTTCAATGTATTGCCAAGTGTCACAAGTCTAGAAATTCTAACAATTTGTCCCTTAATAAGGCTGACATTTTGCCTGCAATGATGACTAATTTGATAATGCAATTAATCATTTGAAAAAGGTGGTTTTCTATATAAGGTTGATTGGAAACAATGACTGCATAAATTCTAAAAAAAAAAAATGATAGCATCTAAATAAGTAATGGAATCAAAATCTGTCCTGCAAGTAAAAACTAAAACAAAAAAAAAAATGGTAGTAGTGAAAAGGTATGCCAGAAATTCTTCAAAGTCATTTAAAAAACCCTCCCATAAATCATTTAAAGAACCCTCCCATAAATATATATATATATATATATATATATATATATATATATATATATATATATACATACATACATACACACATATTGTATATGTATATATATATATATATATATATATATATATATATATATATATATATATATATATATACACACACACACACACACATATATATATCAACCAGGTAACTATAGTAAAAGCATAAAAACTATTGAATCTAGAATAAAATATAGGTCTTCCAAAACAGTAAAACTAAATTTGCATAAATGATGCAGCAGTGCCCATCTTAACCCCAGACTGATGGTGAAAAAAATTCCCTTTCAAACATGAAATTATTTAAAACAATTTTTTAAACCACTGGTGTGGAAAACTTAACGTTTAAAATCAACATCATGTGGAATTGTCATGAACAAGTCAACAATATCAGTAACAATCAGTAAACATTCATTACTAAAAATAACTGCAGAAAGTCTCTTCAGAAAATGCCAAGAGTTCTTTAAAACCCAGTCATAATAGGTAAGAAAACCCTTAAGTTTAAAATCAACAAATTTGGCAAGAAGAGGTTCAATATCTAACTCCCCAGCTATTGGCCTACCAAGATGGTACACAATTTTTTTGTGGACTTTAGGAATCTGAAATAGAATTGGAATCTTGGGATCCAATACCTTAAGAAAATAAAATTCCTTGGAACAAATTTCTTTTTGTAACAGAAGATCGTTCAGTAAATAGTCAGTTGTAGTATATGCCACAAAAGCTTAATTTCCTTATACAATAGAATAAACAAAATTATTCAGCAAAAACTTGCACTGATCCAACGTAATCAGCAATGTCCATAAGAATAATACTCCCACCTTTATTGAGTTTCAAGACTCTTTTAGAAAAGTTCTGAGATAAATCAAATAATTGCTTTTCAGTAATGAATAAATTGGAGTTTCTTGTATCAAGATTATATCATTCTACATGAGACTGAAACCCACAATCTCTAGTCTGTGTCCCCACTCGGGCCTAACAAAAATGTTTTTTATGCCCTTAGATTTCTTAAATCCATTTCAAGTATGTTTTCAAAACATTCCAGTACCATGTGCAATGGTGGATTGAAAAAACTTTCTTTTGGTGTCAGATTGTTTATTCCTTTCAAGCAGTTTGCTTTAACCATATTGTTAGTAGACATTAAGTAATTGACTCCTAAATTGAATGTTTCTTCATTGTATAATGACATGAGTTTAATTATGGTCTCCAACAAATAAGCATAAATATAAATGCATGCATTTTGAGTTATGGATTTCCAGACCTCTCTCCTGCTGTGATTTAGGCATGGTACTATAATTCTGGCCCTTAGACTTAGCCTTACACCTCCTAGATCTGCACCTGTATTCCTCTTGGCTAGTTTACTTCATTCTATTTTACTTCTCTTCTAGTGCATCAGATTTTGCTTTTTCTGCTCATTTCTTGCATTACTTGCCCTTTTGGAGAATGTACGCGTTAATTACCTATTTTTTATTTTTGTTTTTAATTTAATTTTTACTTACTGTGTATAGCTAGCTATTCCTTTTAATATTTCTGTGAACATGAAACCTATTTTCTAACATACTTTTTGATATTTGGTATAACTACTCACCTAAACTTTAACTAATTTTTGTACTGTTCTGGGGCTTTTCTCCCTGGGTCTCCGCTGAAAACATGTTTCTGACCAAGTCTGACACTACCCAGTTAACAAATGTAAATAAAAGTAAATATATAATAGATTTATGGTCTTCCTCAAAATGTCAAGCCTGTTTAGAAATGCATACTTCATTAAATACAGAGACTAATCCCATACAAGGTTTCATTTTCACCAAATATATAGGGTCTAGTATATAAAGAGCTTATGTTAAGAAAATAAGAATGGTCATCCTCTTTCAGACTGCTATTATTTTTAAAGACTAGTGCTATGATTTTTAATGCTTTGAGACTGAGATGTGTATGCATTACTATTCATAAAATGATATAGCTGATAGACCAAAATAAAATCTATATAAACTGCTATCTGAGATGTCCTAGTCTCTATTTTTCTTTTTGAATTTGTCTCTTGACATGTGACTTCTAATAGCTTAGTATCATGTAGTTAATAAAAGAAACTCGTCTATGTTAGGCAGAATTGCAGTTTTGCAGACCAAGTCCACTTGTGTTTGATCATAATATTGCACAGAATTGGAGCGTATTTGAGCAGGAATACCATATTTTCATACAAGCAGCTTTTTCTGACAACGATGCATTTACAAAGGCATTCATTTTGCTTAACTTAACTGGGTCAGAGGCCATTGAAAGAGAGCAATCATTTGAGTATGCACCAGTAGAATATGCAGGAGCGGGAGAAAACTGCCATATTGTTGTACTGACTGAATCGAGAGAGGAGTCTGAGTGCTTGAAACATAAATTTAGAGAAGTGTGCAACCCCCATACGAATGTTACATTAGAGAGGCACCTGTTTTAGTGCAGAGACCAAAAGCCAGGTGAAACATTTGCAGATTATATCACTGACTTGAAAAATAAGGCTAAAACTTGCAGATTTGGTGATTTGAAAGATGAGTTAATAAAGGACAGGCTTGTATGTAGTGCTGATAATGCTGCAGGGAGAAAGATTTTGCTTCATGACTGATTTAACATTGAGCAAATCTAGAGATTTGTCAAATCTATGAGCTCACAGGAAAGGCACACGAGTATGCTTGCAAGTGAAAAGATAGTTTCAGCAGCCTCTAGAGCAAGAGTAGACAGCATGTAGCACATGGCGAACAGAAGCAGGCCTAAGCACATGCAACCCCTGTGTGATTTGCTAAATTAAGAGCTGGTGAGCAACTTAAATTGGTTAATTGTGTGAAGCTTGTTGCTTATAGAGGTGAAGAGATTCAAACTGAAGGCTCAGTAGTGCTTTCATGCTATTCGTCTGGGAACAGTTACAGCTTGCAATTTTATGTAGTCAGACCTGTGGAGTCATTACTAGGTCTCAGAGACAATTTAAGAATGAAACTGTTTTCTTTTACCAAAGAAGTACATCATGTAAGCACGTCCCAGTTCCAGCTTCAGTGATGCTATTTCTTCAGAGTATGCTGATGTTTTCAATGACAAGTTATGCAAACTTCCAGTTGTGTACTCCATGAAAGTAGACCCAGAGGTCAATCCAGTGGTCATACAAGCATGGAGAGTTCCAATGGCTATGCAGGACCAAGACAAGGTCCATTTAGACAAGATGTTGCAGCAAGGTGTAATCTGTCCAGTCACAGAACCAACTTAGTGGGTGTCTTCCATGGTAGCTACTCACAAGAAAAGTTCAGATGAAGTCAGAATATGCATTGTCCCAAGATACTTGAACAAGGCATTAAGAAAACCTCATTCTCCTATGCGTACAGTGAAGGAGGTTGCTGGCCTCATGCTAAATGCCACTATTTTTTCTGTCTTAGATGCAGAAAGTTCATTTTAGCAAGTAATGCTTGATTGCAAATCTTCATTACTGACTACATTCAGCACACCATTTGGTAGATACAGATTCCTCAGGATGCCTTTTCAAATAAATTCTGGTAGTGAAGTCTTTCAGCATGCAGTGGAGCACATTTTTCAGGCTATGCATGTGCTATAATAGCTGAAGATTTACTGGTTGAAGGTGAAGCAGAGCAGGACAGAAACCTCACAAGTTCTGGACAGAATGCGTGAAGTGAACTTGACACTCAGTCCTCTGAAGTGTAAATTCAGAATACCAGAAGTTACTTATGTAGGTCTTTTATTTGCCAGTGCAGGCTTATGACCAGATCCTTTCTAACAAGCCACCATTCTTGAGATGCCAGACAATGTCCAAGCCCTACAGCATGGTTAACTATTTGGGCAAATTCATTGCCAACTTTAGTGAGTTATCAACACCTTTAAGGGAGCTGACATTCAAAAATGTTGCCTAGTCATGGCTAGAACAACACCAGAGAGCATTTAATAACCTCAAACAGCTAATTGACAACTCGCCTACATTGAGATACTATGATGTCCACAAACCAGTAGTTCTTTCCTGTGATGCTTCAAAGTTTGGTCTTGGTGCAGTTATTCTTCAGGAGGGCAGATCTGTTGCCTATACATCTAGAGCTCTCACCCAAACTGAGATGCATTATGCTCAAATTGGGAAGGAACATTTGGTAATTGTGTTTGTATGTTCTAAGTTCCTTGATTATATCTATGGTCGAGCTATCCAAATCGAAATTGATCATCGACCTCTTGTTACTATTTTAAAGACGCCAATGCATACCACTCCAGCAAGAATACAAGAAGTGATGCTCAGATTATAAAAATATAATTTCAAAATGGTCTGCACAAAAGGCAGACTTCTTTATCTGGCTGATACCTTTTCCAGATCGCCCATAAATACCATGAAGCAGCTTGATGCAGAGAATTTTTACTTTGTCATGGAGGTGCATAATTATTTTACCATGAGACTTAATGAGCTAATAGATCATACAAAGGCTGATCCAGTTTTGCAAAAGCTCAACCACTTCACCAATGTTGGATGGCCTTCAAAGCAATCTTGTATACCACCAGTAGTACAACCTTATTTTCCATACAGAGATGAGGTGCTGATGGAAGATGGTATCATTTTCCAAGGTCCCAAGTTACTGTTACTTCTTCCTTACAACTTGAATACATTAAGATTTTGCATCATGGTCACCAAGGCTCCAAAGCTACCAAAAGAAGGGCGAGAGGACTAGTGTTTTGGCATTCTCTGTCAAAAGACATTAATAAAGTACTTTCATCTTGTTCAGCATGCAATAGTACTAAACCACATTTGCAAAAAGAGCCACTTCGGCTAAGCCAGATTTCCTGAATGACCTTGGTCAACAGTAGCCACTGACATATCTGAGTGGAGCAATCAGCATTAGTTAGTGTTGGTAGACTCCTATTCAAACTGGTTTGAGATCGATTTGCTACCTAACGTAGCATCCAGTGCTATTACTAAGTTGAAACATCATTTCTCAGTCTATGGTAATCCACACAAACTTATTTCTGACAACGGTACCCATTATACGAGTCAATTGTTTCAGAAATTTGCAAAATAGTGGGACTTTATCAATGTTACTAGTAGTCTGGAATACCCACAATCAAATGGCTTTGCTGACCGTGCAGTACAGAGTGCAAAGCAATTACTGGTCAAAGCACGGCAATACATTATCTTGTTGAATTTACTTAATCTCAGAAATATACCCAGTGACAACCTACTCTGCTTGCCTGCTCAGAGACTACTATCTAGGCAAACCAGAACAAGCTTGCCTATCAGTTCTAGTTTGTTAGTGCCTAATGCCAAAAACAACAGAGCAATCAAAGCCCAACTTTTTAAGAAGCATTCCTTTCAGAAGTCCAACTATGATAAAATGAGCAGATTTTTTCATCTGTTAAAAGAAGGAGAGAGAGTGAGGATGCAAATGGTGAAAGTCTTTGATCGAACTGGCCAAGTGAGAGAGGCATATTTGCCAAGCCGAGATCCTACTTAGTGGAATCTGAGAGTATAGCATAGAGCAGAAACCCCAGGCATCTTCTTACCGAGTCAGAAATGATATTGCAGCATTGTACCTGTGATACAGACTCTAGATCTTAGAGCAAACCTGACAATGTCCATACTGAAGAACATGTCTCAGTAGCCATTCCTGATGATGTCCCAGATGACCCCAGAGTTGAACATTTCTTTAAGGCAGTCCCCATTGCTAGATCCAGTTCTGACTTTTATGTTACATGATCAGGTCGTATTTCTAGAACTAGTGTGAAATTCACAGCAACCTGGACATGATTGTTTTATGTGTCTAATTTTGTATGACTGCATGCCAAAACATTAGTTCTGTGTAATTGCATGTCATTGAATACTGTCATTTGGTATATGATCTATTTCTCAAAAAGGTATGACGTAGAATAGAGCATGTGTATGTACCTTTAAGAAGCATTTCCAGATGTAGGCACGTACATATAAATAGTGAGCACGTGCAGGCAACAGTGACATTGTGAGAGAACAGCCAGAGTGTTAACATGTATGAGTGTGGTAGTCGGTCTGTTTATAAGTTTATTTATGTTTGTTACCAAGCCTCATTCCTGACATGTTTGTGTGTAATAAAGCTGCTTGAACTGAACCCCCAACTGTTTGTCTTTTTTATCCTGACCGGACGAGCGACGGTGGTCTTTAGACATTATTATGCAACCCTTAAGTCAATCCATTTTTAAGTCAACGAGGTACATATCATGGACAAGATCTCCACAAGTTCTGATTATTAAAAGATTTCTTTAGCTAGGTTCTGAAGCAAATTACTGTGTTTAGTCAATTTATTTTTGGAAATGTGTTATTGCATTTATAAACTAGATAAAATGGCTCAAAGAGAACCATAGTAGTAACATGCTAAGGTGAGTAAAATCCATCTCGTTTTACAGAAACCGAAGCACCTCATCTCTTGAAAGCATATTTTAGAAATATTTTGTTATGCAAGTTTGCTCTTTAATTGACATACTAAAATAAGTATTGCTGTGATAGTGAATAAACTAGTTCCAGTTAGTACTCTCTTGATATAATCTGATACACAGTGCAGGACTGAGAAGTATCACCTTGTGTTTATAGAAACTGCTTTGGAGAAAAGTAGGAGTTTCCACAGTCTTGGGAAATGCAATTCAGAGACAAGTCAGTCTCAATAAGGAAAGACCTCATTATCAGCTAATTTACATGTATCTGAATAGAAAGATTTTACCACTAGTGCTAATCAGCATTTTGCTGCAGTAATCACATCTAGCAACCTATGAATCACATTGCCACAGGCACTTGCTCATTCATTCTTCCAGCCACATGCACCCATTCAAAGACACACAGCCAAATCTCTTAAGCAACCCCAAGTTTATATAACATTCCTAAAGTAACTTCTTATTTTTAACTTGCAGCTTGTAAATGATTGATGACCACTGTCGGTCAATAATGCCAGACATTAGAATTTCATTTTACTTATTGTTCAGAAATGCATTATGATGGTAGATCTCTTGCTTTTATAATTTTTAAATGACTTTGAGCAATATCTAAAATTCCCTTCAAGTCTTGTAGTATTTGTCTCAACTTTGTTGGGAAAGTCTTGAGAACAGCTGTTTAGTGCTGTGGCAGTCCCCTATTTGGACACACCCCTTTCTCTCTTAACTGCCCTGATTTTACAGAATGTCCGTGGTTTTGCCTCTTATACTTGCCCTGTCCCTTACTACTCGTGGACCATTGTAGTCCATAAAGAATGTCAGGCATTACAGTTTTAGACTTTTTATTCTACAAAACATCCATCTTAATGTAAGACCTGCTATTTAATTAAGGCCTGATTGACCACAGAGGACTACAGCTCTGACTTGTTAATAAGCTACATCCTCTGCCAATGGTACAAGGTTCAAATCCTTTTTATGTCATTGTTAAACTCATTGTTCTGCTACCTTTGTGTGTAGGTTAGGGTATTATGAAGGAGTTTCCCTGGCTTCTAGTGTCCCTCTCCTACATCTTACGTGCTATAAAACCTGTTGGTCTGTTTAAGTGATGCACACTGTCCCTGCTGTCCCCATACATATTTTGTACTGCCAAACTGTATTCTGTTGACTTTTCAAGTGAGTAAGAATAATATTTAAAATTCCATGTTGTCTGGTGCTGATAGGTCTTTAACAGTGCAGAACCTCTAATTGTTTTTTTATCTTTTTGATTGACTTGAGTAATATTTAAAATTCTCTTATGCTAGTATCCCAACTCCCCACCCACTTTTTCAGGATTTGCTGATTGTCTAGGAGAGTTTACAGGTCTAGCAGCCTCCCACATATAAACACATTCATACACACATGGGCATGCACATATAAACACACACACCCACCCATCTTCACTGTAGATCACCCCACCCCATCCGATTACACTGGTGGACATACAGATTCAGCTGCACACACACACACACACACACACACACACACACACACACACACACACACACACACACACACACACACACACACACAATCTGTTTTCTAACTAACCTCCCACCTTTGGCCACTCAGGTAGGGGCATAGTCACTCGCACACACTCACTCGTCTTAGACCATTATACTCTCTCCATACACTCACACACACCCCTCATCACAACCTGCCTGCTAAACTCCCTAACACTTACCTGTAAAGTAATCTCACTCATGGAAAGTAATGAGTGAATGTGAACTTAGGGCTGAGTTAATTAACTCAACTGGCAGTTGTGATTCACACAGCCACTTCACACTGAAAATGCCTTACCATGGACATTTCTGGGTGAGAGCACATGGATACTTAGCATAGGTTGTTTCCATGGAATCTCTCATGCACATGGGTAGACCAAAGAGATGGTTCATTATAGTTATTTTACTGTATGGGAGATTTCTATAAAATGTTTATTTAATTTCTACATTGTTTAAATGATCACTTACAGCATGAAGTATAAAGCATGAAAAAACAAAAATAGCGAGAAATGTAGGAATAGTCATGATCAACACCACGGACCTTATACATAAGTTTATTAAGTTAGCGCTTAATACATATATTTTTTATATATGGGTCTCTTTGTGGTTTTAATGTCAGGAGTTCTTTAAATACTTGTGGATTGTGTTTGCTAATTAATGTAATTAGCCAATGGATTGTGGTATTTAAGCCTACAGTTCAATGGCTTTTACTTTTGTCTTAAGAAGGAGAGACATTGTTCCCTTTGAAAGCCCTAACTTAATAAACTTGTGTATAAGGTCCGTGGTGTTGATCGTGACTATTCCTACATTTCTCGCTATTTCTGTTTTTTCACAGTTTGTTTGTTTGTTTGACGTTTTTGAGTTTGATGAAGTATAAAGCAGTCAGATGGCACAGACACTGTAAGCATACTTGCACGTGACTAGCAGTTCCTAAAGTGACATACAAGGATAAAGCCCCAACAACAGTTTAGCTGATCCAGGTTAGATTAGCAACTCTGGTGACTGACAGAACAACAGGGAGGCACATGACCTTTCCTTGTGACAATCCCTGGTGGATACTGAGGCCACTGCAGTGGGGGGATATGTCCAAGGAATGTGAAAGGGTAGTAAACATGGTTAAGCTGCCACAGAAGTAGAGTGATATGCCACACATCTCCATTGCACACCCTACCCTTGGACATAAACCATGGACACAGATGGGGATGCAGTGGGAAGATCATAAAAAGTAAATAACCCTGGCAAACATGTGAGGACCAAATCACCAGTACATCCTTAGGCTCCTTGACTGGCCCCAGTTGCATTGGAGTATGCCCTGGAGAATAACGGAGAAACTTTCGGACACATTGATGGACATGTGGCACTGTATAGAAAGGCCATAGGATGAATCAGTCAAGCAAAATGTGTTAAAAAGAAAACACTTACATGTTACTAGTCAGATTCAAGAAATGCATCCATTGACTCATTCACATCTGCTCTATCTTTTCCATTTGTCAAGTCTGGCATCTTAAGGAGGTAACATGATATTGTTTGGTGATCACTTTCTCAGTGCAAGAAACGTATTAATAAATGACAGTGTAGGGAAGTGAATGTTGTGAGGAAGACTGCTTGCTTAGGGTGCAACACTGTGGAGACATTAATCGAAGATTTTTACTTTGTAAATTTTTATTTTTGCATTTCAGCATTTTCATAACGGAATAAGCAAAGTCCTATTGGGGTAAAGTGTGAAATATCACTGATGGAGATAGAATATACTGTCACTGTCGATGTGGCAGGGAGTACTTTGGAGATCATGCTAGTTGGTTATTTAGCTTCATGAAAACATGCAAGACTTCCATATTTTCATTAAATTTGCAAATTCCTGTGAATTGTGAGCTCTTGTATAAGTATGTCCATTATATCATACTCTATTGCTGTAAAGGCTTCTAAAGTTTTGACTTTTATTATTGTAAATAACAGTTGTTGCTGAATAAGATTACTTTTCACGTAGAAATCACTGCTCACAATATTTATACATTTTTGATTTTTGACTTGATTTTTCAGCATGTCCAGCAATATAAGGATGTAAATACCCTGGTAGAGACATTATAATCCATAGCTACTTGATGTAGGTTACATAATGCTGCCTGGCCATGCTGTGTAAGCTGATAGCCCAGCATAGTTTTGTGGTGGAAGAGGGATGTGATTTACAGAGTAGTACCCTCCCCCCTGTGTAGGATGACAAGCACAGTATTTAGAATAAGCTTCTAAAAGTGGGTGCCTCTGACGTCCCTTTCATAAATGAGTTAGCACATTGTTTATTCACATGTGTGGTGCATGCACCATAAAAGGGTAATCAGGTTTGTGGTTCAAGGTAGCATATGGACCAGCAGAAGAGACTAAACTTCTATAGGACATATGGGATTAAAAGCTTTTCAAATAGATTTGATTCTCAGAATAGTAGCAAGGTGGAACAGGAGAAAATCAAGGTAGTTCAGTACACAAAATTAACTACTGATGCCAAAGAACCAGAGCTACTGCCAAGATTGGCCCAAAACATTGGCAAGTACTTGAGTACACAATACCAACTATTGATGCTAAAGAACCACAGCCATTGCCATAATTGGCCCACACTTTTGGCAGAAGTTGAAGATTAAATAAAGGCCATATAAACAAAAGTGGCAAAGCAAATCCTTCCCACCAATGTAGTCAGCTAAAACTGAGTTGGGGGCATGGGGATACGACCACTGAAATATCTCACCACATTCCTTTTTTTCAAGTAAGTAAAAGAACTGATAGCCAAGATGAAACACCAGCACACTTCTGACAAATCTACATCATTAGCCAGTGGAAGAGAAAAAATGGATGGACGACAAAGTAAACCACAGTAAGTCATTTAATTGTTGTAAATATTTCCTTTATTTTTAGCAAAATGTTCAATGCCTTACCCTTATCATGGGCTAGTAGTTATTGGATCGGTTAAGCTCCAACTGAAAAAAATCAGCTGGAGTCTGGTGAATAAAGCATGACTAGTGCTTGTATTTTGAGCTTCAGACACACAGGAACCAATCTGGATTAGAGCTAAATAGCATGTGATGCAGGATTAATGTATAAGTACTGCTTGGCATATTACATGCATGGATCAAAAAGTTGATAAACTATTGAAAAAAGAACCATATACCATCTAAAAAACAAGCAGTGGCTTTAATTATTTTTTCCAGCATTTTTTTTTTGATTTGTTCTGTTTTACAGGGACATGCCCCAGAAGACCTCTCGAGGGTTTGATGAGACTGTACACACTTAAAATTTCTAACTGCATGATGTCACTAGTAGGACACCAGATAACACATAGTCAGCAAGTAACTTAGCTAGCAGCTGCTTAGCCTGCAGTAAATTAAAACCAAGTTTATTCAATTTTAATGCATACAGTTCCAATGAAGTAACTAAAGTCAAAAGTAGATATTTTAGAATCCGAAAGTCAGCTTGATGAGAACATAATTAGACCCAGAACAGGGATACAAAATGTCTCTGCATCTGGGGTTCAGGCACCTAGGTGGCGCGACAACCCACTGTGAGACAACTGGATGTGGACAGATGGCAGTATGGAAGTTTAGCTGCAGTGACAAATGCCTGCAGCACTCCTGCGAAAAAAGAAAGACACTAACCACCTATGTGACTGGTGAACAAAAAACCCCCACTTATGTACACTATGCTCCTAGTGTGCAACTAACACCTAACATGTGCCTAGAATAGGATGCCAAGTGGGCATTAAAGTGGTACACTGAAACCTGTGTGCTGTGGGCAAAGCCTTTATTAATGCAAAATATAAAGTAATGTGGGAAGTGCTTGGTGCATACTAAACCATGATATAATCATAGCTTATAGAAATGTGCCACAGCACACAGGTTTCAGTGTACCACTTTAATGCCCACTTGGCATCCTATTCTAGGCACATGTTACAGTGTTAGTTACACACAGTGTTTTCTGTAGATCACTTTGTCTCACACCTGTGGTTATGCAGGCATTTGTCACTGCAGCTAAACTTCCATACTACCATCTGTCCACATCCAGTTGTCTCACAGTGGGTTGTCACACCGCCTAGGTGCCTGAACCCCTGCATCTGATCTCTAATGTACTTATCTTCATTTTTATTATCCTTTCAAAACTGAATATATACTTATCCCTTTTTTTAAATCTGAAAGAGCCATCCGCATATCTTTAATAATACCTTCATGTGACATTTTAGTTGGAACACTCTTTCTGCTTGGCTGAGGATAATGTTTTGCTGAAAAATATGCTGGCATTGTATACACAGAAAAGGGTTGACCTGTGACTTTGGAGAGATGGTGGAACATGCTTTTTTTATTAAAATGCCATACAAAATGTTTACCCTAGTTAGAAAATTGTTTTCAAAATGAATTTTAGATGAAAAATGCATTGTAAGCCATTTGAGATTGTCTGTGCCAGAGTAATTATTTCACAATGTTTCTGTGAGAATGTGGCATTTATTTCTAACTCCACTGTACTGGCTCAATGGATACTCTACCTGCACCTGATTGGCCAACTCATTCCATGTGGGCAATATTCAAGAACCTCCATACTAAATGAGAACCCTACAAACCATTCAATCCTTCCAAGGTAGCCCATTTGTTTCTCTATGATAAGAGTTGGATGACAGGTAATCAACCAGATTGCTAGTTCTGCAGAACTGCCTCAAGATCCTTGTAAGGCACCCCATCCTTTGCAGTAGTTCTTTAGGTTCTGCTACTGCTACTTTGTAATAGTGTATGTGCCTCCACATGCTCTCTTGTCTTCATTTGTATGTAGGCAGCAGGGCATTTTCTGAGGCATAGGATCCATGGGTGTGCAATGGAGTTCTCCCACTTTGTGGCATGCAAGTGACCGCCTCCAACCCCCTGGGATACCAGCAGGTGCTCAAGTTCATATTCCTTCTCAGTCATGTCCTTCAGGCAACCAGTCCAGTAAACAAACTCAGGTCATGTAGGCTGAGTCAGAGCTTTATGTTGCTGGAAATGGCTGAGGCAGTGGAATATTTAAATTCTACTCTCTCTCTCTCTGTTCTTTAATTATCCTGCCTCTTAAACCAGTTTACGAGTTTGAAATTATGTTTTTAAATGGTGGTTATCAGATGTTACAAAATCAGCATTCTCTTCTGCTCTCATCGAAGACTGCACTTCTTTTTGTATAAATGCCATACTACATTGTGGTGGTTTCACCGGTTAATAGGCAGGAAGACGAGATCATCTGATGCAAATGATAGCAGAGGCAATGATTTTAATGTCTAGTTTAAAAAGAAATGTATTTAACTTTGTAAACCAGATTTTGTGCTTTTAATGTGTTTATGTGAGTAGAGAATGAATGTTTATTAGTGGGAAGGTTAATCTGTCTTTGTTCTATTTTTCAGGGCCTGTTTAAAGGCTTTATCATATCTGTAAAGGAACGAGTCTTGTCTGTGATAGATGATTTACTCCTGTGAATGGAGTGACTCTAAGTGGTATGTAATGACACCTAGTGTATGGTACTTCTTTAGCTGTGTATCAGACACATTTGATGCAAAGCTAATTTTTACTTGTATGACACAATACACAGCATTAAAGGAAATGTACATTTTCTAACACAGAGATACTTTGTCAGTTTTTGGGCTGTGACTCGGTGAACTGCGCCTTCATGAATAACTGGCAAGAACACTTTAATGAACTGACCTTATTGTTCTAACAGCTTGCTATGAGTTACAAGTTAATTTATTTTGTAAACATTTTGTACAGTTTCAATTTACTCTACAGCGCCGTTGCACTTAACTTGAATGTGTGTTTAGAAATAAGGTAAGAATATTTTCTTGGCTGTAATTGAGTTCTACCATAATCATTAACTCTCTGGAGATTTTTATTAAACATTGTGATTCCCTTTTAATGTATAACCATGACATGTTTTGCTTGTTTATAGGAAGTGGGGCAAACTTATTAGACAAGGATATTCTCTGCTAAAGTTAAATGCATGTACCTCATTATTTCACACCATTTCAAGAATATTAAAGCCGTTAATCATTACACTGTCAGCTAATTGAACTTTGTCACCCCTGTCATGGAAATATTAATTCCACTGTTGTTGCTTTCTTAGCAGCAGAAATCTAACCCTGCCTAAATATGAAGTAGCAGGTGATTAGGACTGCAAACAGTATTGAGTAATGCTTGATTGTTTTCTTTATTAAGCATTCATTATAAGTTTTTCATCACTCATCTTTGATATTCCTTAAAATGCATATTATGATTGCATTACTTAAATCCTTAACATTTTATACTAATGGTTAAATTTAATTATTACTTCCATCTACCGATGGCTGTCTGCACATCACAGATACGTAGAGGCCTGTACACCTCAAATGACCTAGGTTTGAATAGTTGGTAGGAGAGTGAGCAAATTGGCTATGGAGGGGTTGAAGTGAAGGACTGTGGTTAGTAGTGCCTTCCAGTATGGAAGAGGTCAGACTGCAAGCCTAACTAAAGAATGTGAGCACTTTAGCCTGGAAGTAAAGCAGTGCAGAAGCATGCTCTCTCAGCAGCTAAGCATTACCAGACATTAGAGAAGGGGCGAGCCATACATCAGCACCCTGTTTGGAGTTCTCCAGCAGGGTGTTAATGTAAAAGTAATGCCTGCTGAAAATGAGCCTACTGCTTCACAACAGCATAATAGGCTACCGTGGAGCTCAGACTGAAAAAAAGAAATAATGGCTGCCATTATTTTACACTCACTACGCAGCTCTTTCGCTGTTTAGCGAGTGAAAAATAATAAAGAAAAAAAAATAGTGTGCGTGTCTGTGTGTATGCATGCATGAGATTGAGAGATCGATTGAGCCGTTATCTTACACTCGCTAAGCAGCGCTTTTGCTGTTTAGCAAGTGTAAAATAAATGAAATTGAAAAAAGTGTGTGAGAGATTTTCTGTTTCTGTCTGCATGTGTGAGTAAATGTGTGTATTAAAGGGGAACAGACTGTGTGTGTGAGTGTATGTGTGTGTGAGAGAGAAAGAGTAAAGGGTCATCCCTAGCAGCAACAGCATCAGTTAAGAGGTTTGCGTACCTCTTCATACCTTTCAACCTCTTCGTACAAGAAATCTGGCAGAGCTACAAATAATGACGGACAAGCAACCAAAAATAAGGACAGATTTTAAATATTGCTCTTATAAACTTAGAAGGTTGCTAGAACAGCAGGCTTTCCTTTAGCATATATTATCTGAAGGATATAAAGTCCGAAATTCAAATGTCTGTCATCATTTAGTGACTTCAATCCACAGTGATTTGCTAGAGAACTACACATTTTATGAGGATGGGGCCAATCATACCAGCCAAAAAGCTAGACATTCTATAAAAATCTAGATAGTTGAAAGTTATGCTCTGTTGATTCCTAGCTCAAAATATCTGGATAAACCTAAAATAAATGGGGGACAAAGTCTCATTATAAGGATTTGTGTTAAAATACATTTTCTGAAACAGAGGTGTACATGAGAGACTGAGAGAGAATGACAATAAAAGAGGTTTGCATACCTCTGGACCTTTCAGCTGAAAAAAATCTGGATAAAGCCTAAAACAGAGAGAGAACAAAGCTTCAAAAACAGGAACAGATTTTAATTTCTGCTCTTATAAAATTGCAAACTTGCTTAATTAAAGGGATTTGTGTTATATGAATTTTCTGAAGAAAATAGTCTGAAACTCAAATGTATGCCATTATTTAGTAACTTCAATCTCCAATGACTGGCAACAAACCAAATGTTTTAGGCATAAGGGACCAAAAAATAAAGTAAATGCCTGGATATTTTTTGTGTGTTATATTTTGATGTAAAATGCTTCCTCTAACACCATTAACATGCACTACAGCAAGGCACTGAAACTATTTTACATAATAAATATATAAAAAAATAATATAGTACTTCAA
>NC_056749.1:505291769-505359269 GCF_019279795.1 Protopterus annectens
GTATACTTGCTGCTGTAAAAAGTGTAGTTTATTTTGCAGATAAATTGCTGTTCATGCAATTTTGAAAAAATACATCATTATAGTCAAGGCTATTATAATGGAAGTCGCTATTTCCTTCTCTTTCATCATACTAAACACAGTACTGATTTAGTAGATGGGACTTATAGCTTGCTGCTTGTGTAAAGTTGCAAACTGATAATATTTATTTCTTCTTTGAATTTTTTATCTTTAGAAAGGAAGATAAAAGGGAGTTGAAGTGATACTAGTGCCTTTACAACTGCAGTGTGAATGTTTAAGTTTGTGTCTTTCGGCTTTTCCTGGTTAGGGGTCGCCACAGCGGAACTCTGGTCAACTAATGATTGGCAGTAGAGTTTTACGTGCTTGCTTGCTGGGCCTAACGCACAACCTTCAACGAAGGAACGCCCATTCATGCATGTCGCCACACAGAAGACGCTCTAACTGAGAATCGAACGGGCAACGTCTAACTGTGAGTCGACAATGCTACCACAGCACCGGGTGAATGTTTAAGTATTGGGGTTTAATTTATACCTGTCCATTTGCAAAGATTTTGCTTCTGGCATAGTAAGTGTGCTTTCTGATACATGCAGTTTGTCTGCTTCACTGGAAACTGACGCTTACTGTGAACAGTTTGTTTTAAGAGTTAACCTGCTCTTTACAAGTACTTATAAAATTTGTGAGTTATCAGACAACTTGATCAATAGGCACATTGGAGCAAAGTACATATGTGAGCCAACTGTTAATGAAGTTGATTTCTGTTTTTCAAAAGCCTGCTCAGTCTTGCCAGACTTCTTTAGTTTCAAGAAGATATATATACTACTGCGAAGGAGGGTTTAGATCTATAAATCTGCATTAGGAAGCATTTGCTAGTAGGGCACAGATAAATATGGGTCTACTTTCGATCATAGAAAGTACACCCTACCAAAACTTAAAAACCCAAGTCCCTTTCAGCGAAAGTGCAGTTTCACGAAAACGCACTTTCACAAAACTGACATTACCGAATGACATAAAGATGAAAAATTTCTGCAGGGGGTTTGGATCTCCACTGTGTCCCCACACCCTGCTAATTATATATACTAACTCCAAGATCGCACTAGAGTGGGGAAAAGGGAACATTTCCTCATCCACACTGTACTGCAATCTACATAACTGCAGATAACAAGTACATAACACCTTCTGTTATTCCACAAGATCCCTGAACCACCAGACCTATTTTGGTAATGTAATTTTCGAGAATGTAGACCTATATATATATATATATATATATATATATATATATATATATATATATATTTTTTTTTTTTTTTTTCTGATGAAGTTCTATATGTAAAAATAAACAGGAACGAAAAAGATAAATTTCCAGTGTCGTGGTTATTTCATTTAGCCTATTCTTGGTCTTGAGCAGTGCCGCTAGGTTTCTTTTTGCCTTTAAGTTGTTTTCTTGGTGTTTGGACTGCTTTTGTAATTATATATGTATATGTATTGGTCCATTTTGTAATTTTGAAATACAGAAATCCCGAAATTCAGTATTTCAAAATTACATAGCCGAAAACTCAAAGTTCCTAAACCGGCAGAAGAGCAAAATTCAAAATCCCGAAGCACGGAGATGTTGAATTTCTGCTTCCGCTGGTGCGATGTGTGGATGTATCAGTTAAATTTAGGTAGGTTTGTGTGTGTAAATGTGTTGGTTAGGGGCTTTAGTGTGTTTAAGTGTGTGTTGTGACTGTGATGATGTGTGTGTGTGAGGGACTGTAAGATGTGCGTGTGTGTTTTCTTTGTGTTTCTGTTTGTGCAATCTCAGAGTTAAACTATATAAGTAGGGGGGGTGGGGTGCAGGGGGGCTTGCCCCCCTGGTTATCTATAGTGTAGATGCATTTATTTGATTGTGGGGGGGAGTTTTGTGTTTGTTTATGTGTGTACTGTATGTGTAGCATAGTTTAGGCATATTGAATTTCACTGTTGTGTGTTTTCGAAATTGTGAGTTGTGCTTGGCTTTTCGGCTATGTAATTTCAAAATACTGAATTTCGGGATTTCAGTATTTCGAGATTACATAGCAGACCCATATGTGTGTCTGTGTATGTATATATATATATATATATATATATATCTATATCTACACAGAGAGAGAGAGATAAATATACACACACCATGGCAAATGTGCACAATGCAGGTGTATATGATGATTTGACACTGCACTTTTTTTATTTTTATTAATTTAACATATTTATAATATATACACAGGAAGGAAGACATTAAGCATCTCATTCTGTTATACAGTGGTAGGAATCCATCGGCTCATCAAGGTAATCTTATATAATTAACACACTGAGTCTTGGTGCTTCAATAACAACATTTCAGGGTTATCCCAACTTCAAAAAGTCTTAGTATGGCTTATTCATCTTATCCTGATCACTTCTTTTTCATTTTTACATAGTATTTTTGTTAAACTTTAAATTTTTTTGAAAATAGGAAACAAGTTTGATTTCCAATTTTTTGTAAAACTTTTCTGACAACTGAAAACAGAGCCCAAAATAATCTTTGCCTTTTATAGATACAGGAAGTGGAACTTTCATTAGTATTAATAATCTAGATAAAAAACAATTATTCTATTACAAGAGAGGTAGGGTGAAAATTGTTTAGGCTCTGTTCATGTTTAGATACATTTAAAGACTGGAAAATACTGAGGTAAAGGAGAATCTCCCTTTTCCCACTGAATGCCATTTCAAAGCATGTTGAACCCAAATTAAGTTAACAAATACTGTTTGACAAAACAGCATTAAAAAAAAACAACAAATCACTCAATACAATATATAGACAGATTTCCACACACACACACACACACACATATATATATATATATATATATATATATATATATATACACATACATATATATATATATATATATACACATACATATATATATATATATATATATATATATATATATATATATATATATATATGGGTTCCATTCAGAATTTCGAAACTTAAAACTTCGAATTTCATATGATCAAAGATCATATGTTCGAAGTTTCAAAACTTCAAAGTTCTAAACGGAGATTGGCATACAGTGCGAACAGGGAGATTTCCCTTGTCCTCACTGTAGTGTGATCTCAGAGTTGGTATATTTAAGTTGCAGGGGGTACAGGGTTTGTCTCCCTGCATGCACATGTTTTAGTGTGTTGGGTGGTGTTTTGGGGGGGGGGTTTCACAATTTTGTGATTCAAAGATCTCGAGTTTCTGAACTCTATATTCTGGAACTCGAGATTTTGGGATTTCAAAATTTCGTAGTGAACCCATATATATGGTTCCCCTTCAAAACATCTAAAACCCATAACATTAAAGCCATAACATCTAAAACCCATAACATTGAATTTCGTAACATCTAAAATGTGCATCACAACATCGAACACTACAATTCACAGGAAAATAACATCCCCGCCACATGACACCAGACTAACAAACACACTTTTTACTACGTTTCTGTAAGGTGGCAAGCTCCCCTGCACCCCCCATGGGGGGCTCTGCCCCCCCACCCCATAAATTAAATATACCAACTCCGAGATCACACTACGGTGGGAAAAAGTTAATGTTCTAACCCCAGTATACCATGATCACCATAAAGAATGTACTCATAATGTCTATATCACTTACCTGTATGGCCTAAAAAAACACATACAGAATGGCAAAATAAACACAGTGTAACTAGTATAAATTCCTTCATTATATAAATAACTATAGAAATAAAAACTACAACATCTCATAGTGATACCATAATATTAACAGAGTAAACTTAAGATTTACACATTTGATGATGCACTATTAAATATTATACATTTTAGATGATGTGATGTTCGATGTTTATGGTCTCGATGTTTTGATTTTAGATGTTTTGGGTTTTAGATGTTTTGAAGGAGAACTTGATATATATATATATATATATATATATATATATATATATATATATATATATATAAGCAGAGAGAGCAAGACATAGAGCGTCTCTGTTGATTACTATTGTTTGGGAATATGGAATAGTTCAAGGATTTCTTGGTATGAAAGTTTTTCTCATAATATTAATGCTTATCAATATTTTTTCATTAGAAATCCCTAGTTTGTTTAAAACAAATGATAGTGCAGTGTATGATGAGCGCTGAAGTATCAGCATGACAAGTACTTTTCAAACGTTGGACCTTTATCATTCTCTGTTTTTCACACTGAAAATGATGGCTTACAAAATGATGCCATGTAAGTCCTCAGAAACTTTTAATATTGCCACTGTATCCCATGCTGATAAACTGTATAGGCTTGTAGTGAAGGAGTCCAGGAGATTATAAGGAACCTAAGCCGATTTTCTATTATTGCCCCTTAACACTGTGTGGTAAATTGACTTGCTCAGAGTTACACCACTGGATCATGGAAGCTTAGAAAATCAACCCCTAGACTATAGGAAACCGCTCACTAACCTCTCATAGCTTTAATCCTCTGCATTAACTGCAAGAGTATTTTAAGCCCTGTTCATTTTGAGAGAATGGTTCTGTGGATAATATGTCAGTCAGTCAATCGATCACTGACAAATACAATCACTGAGCGATATGTATTACAAATCTGATGCTTTTGCTAATTATCAATTATAAAATTTAACTTCAGTACATCCCTAATACACAGCATGAATAAAAAGTATTGGTCAGCTTTATTTCAAACATGATGAAATAATCCCTAAATCGAATTATCTTATACAAAGTATGTTAATATGGTGGTTCTTTTATACCGTGTAACCAGCTGTTATCACTAAATTATAGTTGTAGTAGTAGAATATATCTTGTCGTCTCAGAACTGATGCAAATTTAGGAGGTCAGTAAATAAAAGTGGGTATGGTTACAAATGGCTATAAATCTTTATAATGAGACTAGCTATGAGGACTGTGTGGTTTTGTAAGAAGAATCAAGAAACTGGCCTGAGATCATGAGCAACAGGAACCTAATTACACTGAGTACTTAATGCCAGCAACTTTGGGAAAATCCTGAGACAAAATAATTGCCCTAATAAAATGCACTTTTATAAATACGCTGAAGTCTGCTGCATTCAGGATTTCTCCATGCTCTCATAACTAGGTTCTATCATATTCTGGTTACACTTAACTGCATCACAATTTTTCAGTCATATTCTTACAGGCATATCATATTGCTGTTTAGTCAGTTTTCTTGTGTTTAACTTGACTGAAAATGTAGTATTTAGTTTATAATGTCTAGAAGTACTAAACATTGTTTCCCAAGTTGACTGTGCCACTAATAAATGATTGTTCCCGTGTCTGCCCCTAACTTCATATGTTTAGCCAGCGAGTTGTACTCGTTTGTACCTGATTCAAGCTATATGCCATTGTGTTTTTAACATTGATCCTATAGGTTCTAGGAACTACAGAGTATTATTACTTATAAATTGTATGATATCAGTATGTGAGATTGTTTGCTATATAAAGAGGTAATTGTATTGATATGTATTAGATGTAAAACTCTGGTGAGTCATGGATGATGGACTGCTTTAGTCTTTTTATAAAATGTTTTTTTTTTTTTTTTCAGGAGTACCATTTAGTGAGATTGGAGCTACATTTTTGACATGTTTTAGTCAAAATGTAATTGATCTTACCAAGATTTGATTTTTGCCTTGTGAACAAGCAAGACATAAGAACCAGAATCCATCAACAATGCATAAATCTAACAAATATTCCAGCTCTCTTTGCAAGCACAGCTTTAAACAATCCAGGTAGTATGAACTGCTGTGTCAGGTTATATTACCTTTTCAAATTAGGCAGTAATCAAGCTTATTTGGCAATATTAACCAGATATATCACTGCAGGCAATAATTTATTATTATTTGATTTTTAGAAGTCTGTGCTCAAATACAGAAAGGTGCTATGGAATAAATGGTTGAGATGTACTTGGAAAATTAAGTTGTACTTCGGGATCTGTTGCACTTATGTTCTTTAAAGTGTCTGTAATAATAATCTTAAACTTGTGAGAGAATAGAACAAAGCCTAGATAGTGTGCAAGTTTACATTGTGGGAAGATGAGATGTGCATAAAGTAAATATAAATAATTAAGTTTAATTTGTGAATCAGGTAAATGGTTGGAACAGTGCATCATTTTCTTTACATGTCAAGTCCATCCATCTATTAAATGATTTTTCCTCTATGAGGACTGGGAGTGACCAAGTTGAGGCAGACCACTGAGACTCAAAGATGGCAAGTAACAGCCTACATCTTATCCAGTAAGACTGCTATCATTCTTAGGTAAAATCTGCAGAAATGTTTTTACAGCATATCCCAGGTCTGCACCAGTTCTCCCTTCGGTGATGTGCGCCTGCTGCATCTCCTGCAAGAGGTGCACACAATCTAATCACAAGCCACATACACTGCAGTGTCTTTACACAAAGATTAATCCAAACAATCTGGTTCTCTATCTGTTGTGGTTGGTAAGAGCAGTAACCATAGAAATGAGTTTCCTTCTTCCACATGCATTCTCAGCTTCATTTAAGCATATATCACGCTGGAGAGGCAGGATGATAATGTTAATAATTTGGCAGTTAATCCAGTTTGAACCTTGCCTGAAGAGTCTGGTACAATGCCCACAGTACTACCACCAGGGTTGCCATCCATTGGTTAATCTAATTATTTCTTCTGAACTTACTTATCGATGAAGCATACAACTACTTAAACTTTTCAACTTATGCAAGAGAACAGTCTTCTGTTTTCTCACAGATAACCATAACATCTGATTTTCATCCACCTACTTAATTCTAAAAAGCAAATAATTATAATGCATGATAGAGATTACGTTGTGACCAAGAGGACATCCTTGTCAGTAAATGATAAAAATGCTACCTTTATGCCTCAGCACAAGGTGGGTTGCAAACATTAGATGTAAGTTGAGACCTTGACCATGAAACTACTGAACAAGAGATGAAACAAGAAAGGTAAATAAGACATGTCATTAAATAAAGCATTTTGTCATCTTCATATTTAACATTGTAAATGCAGACACAATTCTTGCATTGCAAATACAGGGACTGGGTGGACTGTAGCAGTGGCCTGGGATCACATACTGTTGTAGTAACTCTCTCACGACATCTTGGGATACACGATCATAGTCTACCTTTTGGTCCACTAAATAAACCTGGAACATAATGTCACTCTTCTATGGTCACTCAAATATTTCTTAAAGGAAAAAAAAAATATCTGTAGTTTTACAGGCATAATCGAATGACTATATCTCCTCCTGAATGAAAGGTGTCATTTTTAGATTGAGTCTATATTCCAGAACCTTGTCAGAGACATTGTCCATAAGGCTAAGGGATGTGATCTGTATATACCTGGAACACACACTCCTACCTGCCTTTATCTAAATGGGTATTTCCATTGTAGCCTGTCACTGAAAATATTTTGTCCCCATCTGGCACAATGTATTGAAAATGTGCTTTCTCCATAAAAATCCCCTTAAGTATTTTTCTCTGCCAAATACTCATTCAGCCTTGCAATCTCAGAATTATGTTAAGTGTCAGCAGAACATAACTAGTTCCTTCTGTCACCGCCTCCACAAAGAATGAATGTTCACCAAGTTCAGTAATGACTGAAAATATTACCATCTGCCCAAAAAAAAAAAAAACAATGGCTACAGTAAGATAATTGTTTTTCCTCCAGTATCTGGGGGATTGTTCCACTTGCCCTACTGATTTTTTCCTGTTCCTCCCACATTAGCTTTTTCCAGTGTCGTTACTCATTTACTGGTTCTACTATACCCTCATGCCTTCTTCCCCAGGTGTCCTCTGATTATGTTCTGCACAGGTGAGGTGATGGAGGTAGTCTTTTGTAGTGTCACACTGCTGTCAAAGGATCTTTTTTTATTATACTGTAATCCATCCCATTAGTTGTATATGTCTTTTCCAAGAGGTTGGAGAGCAGTGGATTATGGTGGATATTATCCACGCTTCCATATGTGACTTAACCAATAATCTAATTCCCTGAAGACGACAATCCCTAAACATTCTCATTTTCCACCAAGAATCAACTGGAGCAGCATACCTCTCCTCCATGTCCCCATCTGAGATGAAAAAGTTGATGTAAGACTTTCATGCCCACCTTCCAACTTGGTCTTCCAGTACCCAAGTCATTAAACTGTGGTCATCTGTATCACAGTCAGGGCTGTATTCCTCTGTGTCAAAAAGCCACCACTGCTGAACTACTGAATGATTTTCACAAATTTCCACAGCAGGGCTTAGTGGTTATGATTTGTAATTAGAGCTCCAAGGCACAAGGTTCAGTACAGGACTGTAGTCACTGTCTCTGCAGACTTTGTATTGCCTTCTCATGATATTGTATGTTTTCTGTCAGTATTTCACTTTCATCATAGCTCTTGAAACCATGTTGCTAGAATAGACACTTTAAAATAGCCATATATTTTGCATTTTCACTTGCTTTTGTGGCCAGTCTCATGGATGAAAAGCCATGATAACCAGTTAACTTACTGTGTTAAAAGACAAATTAAGTAAAATAAGTAAATACCTTTGGTTCCATCTTCAAGTCTTTCTACAAGGCCTCACCAAACTCTAACCTTACCAATGTATTCAGTTTGGTAATTGCTGTAACTACATCTCCTTGGTCTCTTTCTGCTATTAGTGCACAAAAGGACTACTTCTTATGCTGACAGCATCCCTCTCATTTGAAATTAACCAGTGAGCTAATAGACTGCCTCATGACATGTATGCCCTATGTTTTGAACACAGCTCTTTGCTGCTGCCTCATATACTGAGGTCTTCAACAGGGTTCATTCTGACTGCTCATACCGGGCCTCTCCTTGTAAATGGGTGAAGATCTTCCACAGGTGAAAACATCTGCTAGGCCATCCCAGAATACTCTTGATATATGTTTGGTTTGCCTTTACATATGTCACCACATCTTTCTGATCCTACTCCCCATCAACTGGTAACTCTCTGTCAGCTCAGAGTCTCACTCTTGACCCAGGCTTTCAGATTTATAACCTAAAGTCTAATACCATAACAAGAAGTTAGTTTGTTTGTTAGTCTTATGGCCCAAGGAGCTGTGGTATTACATAGACTTATGAGCCTTTCTTGTTCAGATTAAGAAAGCAGATCCAATCATACCTGCCAAGCAAGCAGTCATTTTGAGAATGCGGGTTGAAATATCTCAGTATAGCTACAAAATTTGTAAGTATCCTGTCAGGAATCCCCATACAGATTGCAAGAAGTTAATGAATGCCAAAAAAAATTGTTAGACATATATATATATATATATACACACACACACATAAGCAGAGTTCTTTCTATAACTCATGGCCACATTGAGGTGTCCCTCCACTTATCTGGTAGAACCTGCAGCTGTGTAGCATCCGGCCAGGGTCTCGTAAGACAACAAATGCTTGAGAGCTTTTACAAAGGGCAACTCGAGTAATAAAGAGGCCAGCCCAGTCAAGAAATCTCATAACAGCACAACTGGTGTCTCAGTTGGCCCTAACACATCATCTGGCTAGAGATGTGGCTCTGGGAGTGGATCCTGACAGAGTAGTCACAATGGGAGTGAATCCTTTGGGAGTTGCAGGTCAGGGAATGGATCATCTGGGAGTTGTTCTGAAAATGGATCCTTGGCAGTTTGAGGATCAAGGAGTAGATCCTTGGCATTTGGGGCTCAGGGAAATATAGGGATGTCATGCAGTTGTGTTTTTATCAGGCCAACATTCAGTTTTGCATTTGTTCACATATAGCCAATATTTCTTTTATTCATGACAGGGCAACAATCCTGGTTTTGTTCATGTCATGCCAACATTTTGCTTTTTTCATAGCAGATAAGTATTTATTTATATATGTTTTTCATGCAGGGTAATGAGTACAGTGGAACTGTATGAGGATTTTTCTTTTAGAACTTTTTGTGTGTTGTTTTGTTCACAGTGATAATGAGGAATACCTCTTTATAATTGTGTTCTCCAAGCCTTATTAGTCATTCATGATGTTATACATATTGACAGCTTAAAAGTTAACCCTTTAACTGAACATGGGAAGAAATGTGCAATCATTGTTTAAACTATATTTTATTTTACAGCTAACACCGTTAATGAAATGCGGGTAACTTATTCATGATGAGTTGTATATTACTTAATATGGAAGAACTCTGTCACAATATCCAGGCAAATCCATGGTGAGTAATATGTCAGATGAAAGTGCCTTCCTTCATAGGAATAGAGATCCTGCTGTGATAGTAAGTGAAACAGTTTAAAAGCAAAGCAGATAATATGAGGAATGAGGCCTCAGTTTGAATATGGCAGAAACATGTCAAAGAATCATTGTAGGCAGATGTAGCCTGCTTAGGGTTAGAAAAGGTGAACTGTTGGAGTAGGAATCTATCTTTGAGAGTTATATGACTGATGAATCTGCACATCACTGGCCCATAGCACTTGATAGAAAATGCAGAGACAGAGTAAAATGAGTTGGGACTGCTTGAGGGAACTTTCCAAAGAACTAATTTTGAGGTAGCAGTTCTGATTATTATAATCTAGGAGTCACAACCAATCGGTTAAGAATGGCTTACAGGATTGTCTGTAGAATGAGTACTGAGATAGGGAATTACAAAGGAAGGTCGTTTAAGGTTGCTAGGCCAAGTGCGTGTATAAACTATTTAAGCTTATTTAAATTGTAAAATAGTAACCAATATGTTAAATGGCCAAATGTAATCATGCTGGTCATTAATGCCTACTTGTGATACTACCAAATAAGGTACTGAAGCCAATAAATATATGGTTATTACCAGTTTTTAATTAAAAATGAATGAGACATAAGTTTTCATTTCCATTTTGCATTGCTTTTATGCAAAATATTGCAGTCCTCAAATATTTATCATTGTTTTCTATTACAAAATACTATATCTTGATAATTAATAACTGCAACATGCTGAAATAATATTTAGAACATGTGATGCATCTGAGGCCTGTTTTGTACAATATACCAGTCTGATTTATGAGCACAGCGTTCCCTGCTGTTAGACATCACAGAGGCTGCTACAATATCAAGGTGTTTATTGTGGAGAACATGTATATGATCAGCACAGATAGCAGTCTACCATTAGTCGTTTTTTTACTTTAATAGGCAGAGATAATACTGATGGAAATTTGGAGCATAACTTACTCATTACATTAACTTATAAATATTTTTATGTCATTAGTGTAGTTGCTGTAATACAAAACACTGTGATAAATGCATGCATTCACTCATTAAATCATTTAAGGGATTGGGCTTTATGTAAGAATGCAAGGTTCCAAAATCTCATTCTAAGCAGTCTAAAAAGGATACATAATCACAGTACAATTACTCCAAAATTTTCTTCCATTTTTGAAACTGCATATCATGATTGTTAGAACAAATATAATATTTGTTTCCCCATGTTCTTGATAAATTCCGCAAATAAAAGTTGTACAAAACTATTTACCAAGGTATCTACTGAATATCGAAATTGCACTTTAAGCATGACATGATCAAACAGTCGGCTAGATAAAATCATGATGCTCAACGGTTGTACAGTTTAAAGCATGATAATGCTTTGATTTATGAAACTGCTTCACTTCTTAGGATGGAATAGTTTAAAAGTATATCAGCATTCATCTTTGGACTTTTGCAGGTATTACCATCAACTTTATCATATTTCATTTGTTCTACAATTTTCTGGTCACTATGATTGCCTAAAAAATTAAGCAGCACATCAAAATTACTAATGATGATGATAGTATATGGTTCTTAGTGGACTCCCACATGCTATAAAGTCTAATATAAGTAAATTAATTCAGGTGTGATTCACTACAGATGTTGGAATACAATGGGTAAGGAGTTACACTAGTGTAATACTAATTTGTCAGTGGCATTTGAAGACAAGTTATATACAAAGGCCTTCACCAACGGCAACTGGGATGAGAGAACAGCAGATTTATTAAACTACACACACCTCTACCAAAAAATATTAGCGCTTTCATCTTATAATTAAGACTTCTTCAGATACCTGAAGAAGTCTTAATTGTAAGATGAAAGCACTAATATTTTTTGGTAAAGTTGTGTCTATTTTAATAAATCTGCTGTTCTGTCATCCTGGTTGCCATTGGTGAAGTGCAGTTTGGCTGGTTTTCTTTTTCTATATACAAAGGCCTAGTTGACTGTATAGAGAAAATAGTACTAGACAATTCATTTACACTGATATGTATGAGTATGTTATATGTGACTGCAGGAAGGATGCAGGTGTCTACCTGATGTAAAGACCCACTAATAGATATGAATGTGCAGCACAATGATGCAAATTATTATCATTATAATTATAATTGTTGACCAGGAAAGTCTGACTGGGATAGATACCCATTTTCAGCTGAGACCCCAGTGGGAAAAGCTCCACTATTCACATACATAGACAATATACAACATATTTTCATTTTCCACTTTGTATATAATATATTTATCTTGGTGACAAATGTATTTTGCATACATAATTAGCTGTAACAGATGATTGATACTAACATTGCATCATACAATCTGTAACTCTAGGAAGAAGAGAACATAAGAGATAGCCTGTGAATTTGCATAAGATTGTAACAAGACAGAAATACAAACAAAAATAAGTGAAGACAAAGACTTGACAGTAGGTTTGGAATTAATAAGTACGGGCACACTGAGGGAGGACAAGTATAAGATTAGGTAGTTAAGAAATACGATCAAGGAAAAAGGCATGAGGGTTACCAGCAAACTAATAACCAAAATCTATAAGTAATATCAATGGAGAATATCTCCTGTAATAGTAAAAAAAAATTAAACACTAAGTCTCTCAAAGTGGGATTTTATCAGAATTAAAAACATGACTGTTGCATCACTTCCTATATATCTATAGATGGCCAAGATGAAACACTTGAAGAATCTGTTGTGTGTTTAGGTAATACTACTATTTTTAAGATTCACATTTAATTTTAACTGGGAAAGTATTAATTACCTTGATGTTTTAATTTGCCAGTCTGATCATCATCATCTTCTTCTTCTTTTGGCTGTTCCCGTTAGGGGTCACCACAGTGGATCATGGGTTTCCATTTCTTCCTCTCTTTTGCATCTTGCTCTTACACACCACCCCACCTGCATGTCCTCTCTCACCACATCCATAAACCTTATCTTAGGCCTTCCTCTTTTCCTGTTACCTGGTAGCTTCATCCTTAGCATCTTTTTCCCCAATATACTCAGCATCCCTCCTCAGCACATGTCCAAACCTACATAATCTTGCCTCTCTGGCTTTGTCTCCAAAACTTCCAACTTGGGCTGACCCTCTAATATACTTATTCCTAATCCTGTCCACCCTCATCACACCCAGTGCAAATCTTAACATGCCACATCCAGTTCAAACTCCTGCCTATTTGTCAATGCCAATGTCACCAACCCATATAACATAGCTGGTCTCAGTACCCTCTTGTAGACCTTCCTTTTCACTCTTACTGGTACTCGTCTGTCAAAAATCACTCCTGACACTCTTCTCCACCCACTCCATCCTGCCTGTACTCTCTTTTTCACCTCTCTTCTACACTCACCATTATTCTGAACTATTGACCCCAAGTATTTAAACTCATCCACCTTCGCCACCTCTACTCCTTGCATCCTCACCATTCCTCTATCCTCCCTCTTATTCACACACATATATTCTGTCTTAGTCTTGCTAACCTTCATTCCTCTTCTCTCTAGAGCATACTCCATCTCTCCAGGGTCTCTTCCATCTGTTCCCTACTCTCACCACAAATAACAATGTCACCTGCAAACATCATAGTCCACAGGGACTCCTGTCAGATCTCGTCTGTCAACCTGTCCAACACCATTGCAAATATGAAAGGGCTCAGAGCTGATCCTTGATGTAATCTCACCTCCACCTTGATTGCATTTGTCACTCCCAATGCAGGCCTCACCGCTGTCATACTACCCTCGTACATATCCTATACCACTCTTACATACCTATCTGACACTCCCGTCTTCCTCATGCAATACCACATCTCCTCTCTAGGCACCCTGTCATATGCCTTCTCTAAATCTACAAAAACACAATGCAACTCCTTCTGACCTTCTCCAGCAACACTCTCGAGCAAACATCGCATTTGTAGTGCTCTTTCCCAGCATGAAACCATACTGCTGATCACTAATCATCACGTCCCTTCTTAACCTAGCTTCCACTACTCTTTCCCATAACTTCATGCTGTGACTGATCAATTTAAACCTTCTGTAGTTACTACAGCTCTGCACATCACCCTTATTCTTAAAAATCAGTAGCAACACTTTTTCTCCATTCCTCAGGCAACCTCTCACTTTGCAAGAATTCATTAAACAATCTGGTTAAAAACTCCACCGCCATTTCACCTAAATGCCTCCATGTTTCCACAGCTATGTCATCTGGACCAACAGCCTTAACATTCTTCATCCTCTTCATAGCTATCCTTACTTCCTCCTTGCTAATCCATTGTACTTCATGATTCACTGTCCCCACATCATCCAACCTTCTCTCCCTCTCATTCTCTTCATTCATTCATCAACTCCTCAAAGTACTCTTTCCATCTCCTCAACACACACTCCTCACTTGTGAGCATGTTTCCCTCATTATCCTTTATCACCCTTACCTGCTGCACATCTTTACTAGCTCAGTGCCTCTGTCTAGCCAATCGGTACAGGTCCTTTTATCCCTCCTTAGTGTCCAACCTTTCATACAACTCATCATATGCCTTATCCTTAGCCACCTCTCTCTTTGCCATGCACCTCATCTCCTTATACTCCTGTCTACTTTCTTCATCTCTCTGACAATCCCACTTCTTCTTTGCCAACCTCTTTCTCTGTATACTCTCCTGTACTTCCTCATTCCACCACCATGTCTCCTTGTTGTCCTTCCGCTGTCCAGATGTCATACCAAGCACCTTTCTAGCCGTCTCCCTTACTAGCTTTGTTGTAGTTACCCAGCTAATTGGTAGGTCATCACTGCCACCCAGTGCCTGTCTTAACTTATCCCTGAACTCTACCTCACAATTACGCTTTTTCAATTTCCACCATTTGATCCTTGGTACTGCCCTCACACTCCTCCTCCACTTCTTGATTACCAATGTCATCCTACAAACCACCATCCTATGCTGCCTAACTACACTTTCCCTGGCCACCACTTTACAGTCTCCAATCTCCTTCAAACTGGCCCTCCTACATAAGATATAATCCACCTGTGTGCATCTTCCTCCACTCTTGTATGTCACCCTATGCTCCTCCCTCTTGTTAAAATAAAATACGTATTCACCACAGCCATGTCCATCCTTTTTGCAAAATCCACTACCATCTGACCATCTGCATTCCTTTGTTTAACACCATACCTACCCATCACCTCCTCATCCCCTCTGTTCCATTCACCAACTTGCCCATTGAAGTCTGCTCCAATCACCACTCTCTCACCCTTGGGTAACAGTCATCACCACTTCATCCAACTCACTCCAAAATTTTTCTTTCTCATCCATCGCACACCCAACTTGTGGAGCATTTGCACTAACAACATTCATCATTACACCATCAATTTCCAGCTTCATAAACATCACTCTATCTGACACTCTTTTCACCTCCAAAACACTCTTAGCATACTGCTCCTTCAGGATAACGCCTACTCCATTTCTCCTCCCATATACACCATGCTAAAACAATTTGAACCCACCTCCGATACACCTAGCCTTACTCCCCTTCCATCTGGTCTCTTGCACACACAATATACCAACCTTCCTTCTGTCCATCATATTGGCTAGCTCTCTCCCCATACCAGTCATACTGCCAGCATTCAAAGTTCCAACCCTCACTACCACAGTCCTAGTCTTTCTCCTCTCTTCCTGCCTTCAGCCCTGCCTACCACCTCTTCTCCTCCTTCGGCCAACAGTGGCCCAATTTCTGCCAGCACCCTATTTGCTAACAGTACTGGTGGAGGTCGTTGTTAACCTGAGCCTCGACCAATCCAGTATGTAAATATTTACTGGTGCTCGCATGAATTATTTGGCAAAGTTTTATGCTAGATGTCCTTCCTGACGCTACCCTCCCCATTTATCCAGGCTTGGGACCAGCACAAAGAAATGCACTAGCTTGTGCAAAATGGATATGTATGATGAATTTAATAAAATGGTGAATGTGCTTCTTTACAGAGAAACCCAAGACAGTTAATGATGAGTGCTGTAAGAGGAAAATAGGACTTTAAATTATAAGCCCCTACTTGGTACACACACAAACTCATCAGTAATTTGTAAAGATATGTGGGGGAATGAGCTGGAATCTGAGTTCCTGAAGGCTTGATGTTACCTTGATGTTTTAATTTCCCAGTCTGATGGAAGTTTTAAATCAAAATTTTTTAGGAAGCCTACATTCATTAATTCATATTTGCCCTATAAAGTAATCATCCTTTCAGTTTTAAACAATTTATTAACATTGCCAGAATGACATCATGTGTAAAGGATTTGGATGACGGCCTTAATAAAATGATGGGTATGTTTCTTGACAGAGAATACCCAAGACAGTTATTTACTAATGTGATGAGTGATATAAAAAGAGAATGGGGTTTGAAATATAAGCCCCTACGTGGTACACACACACATTCATCAGTAATTTGTAAAGATGTTTGGGGGGATGGTAAGTTGGAACTGAGTTCCTGAAGGGTCTTGTGGTATAATATAATGAGGGGTACCATAAGGCAAGGATGCTTGTTAGAAACAACTGGAATATTTTGAGAACAAACCCAGCAGTGTATGAGGTAGCTGGTTCATGCACTACATTTGTTTTTAAAACTGCCAGAACTTTAAACGTTTTCTATAAAGCCTTCAAAGGATAGATAATGGGGATGGTAAAATGGTACATTTTTTTTTTAAAGTGTACCAATATTTTGCTGGAAGAAGGTTTGTTCTTTGAGAACAGGTTTATGTCTGGACTAAACTTGCAGAATGGCAATTGTTCTACAAAAGGAGTTGTATATATTATGATTTGTTCAGTGTGTCCTGCTTTTTATGTTGGTAAAACTGAAAGACAGTTGAGAAAACAGATTTATGAAAACAATTACAACATTGTAAACAAGAATAAAAGTACTGTTCTATAGCAATAACCCACGCCAGGGTGTGGGTAATGCTGGATTTGCCCACGGTTGGTGTGGTTTGGTCACGAGGGCGAAGCCCAAGTGACCAAACAAAGCCAACCGTGGGTAAATCCAGCATTACCCACACCCAGACATGGGTTATTGCTATTATACAATGACATTATTTAAGAAAAAAATAATTACTTTTCTTAAATAATGGCATTGTATAATGCCTCCTTGCTGCCCTTCCGCAGCTGTCTGGTATTCTGCTGCAGTTCTGATGTACTGCGCATGCCTACGCAGTACATCAGAGCTGTGGGCAAAAGCAATGGAGAAAGCAAGATCTCCATTGCTTTTTAAAAACTGTTTTGCTATGTTAAATGAGTTTAACATAGCGAGACAGCTTTAAAAAAAAGCAATGGAGTATATCCGTTGCATTTTTAAAGCTGTCTTGCTATGTTAAACTCGTTTAACATAGTGAGACAGTGTGAAGCAACGAAGATCTTGCATTCTCCGTTGCTGTAAAAAAAAAAGAGTTATAATAATGGAAAAAGTCTGAACGACCAGACCTTTTTCCATTACTATAACTCTGATTTACAATGTGCACGCTGACCAATCAGTGCGCAAGTTTTTGAATATTTAATGGGGGTCCATTGTATAATGTGTAATAATCACCTTTTGGGAATTTAATACTGAGCAACTACTGTTTTGTCAGAGGTATTGCAGCTTATATTTTCTTCAGGATCAGAAATTATCTACATGTAGAAGAAGAGCAGAGCAAAGTGCCTTGCAGATACTGTTTTAGCAGACTTTGAAAGCCTTTGTTGTTTTCTGTAAACTTTAATTCCAGTGGGATGCAGTCCCACAGTTTTGAGAGACAGTAAGAATAGAGTAAGATTTTGGCAGAGTTATGTACAGCTAGGAGAGATTTGTTATTGTAGTATAGTGTTCTGTTGCTGCTGGATGGCAGTAATATGCTTTTTATAGAGGGCAACTATTTGGCTTGTAGCTTAAATATGTGGAAAGCATTGAGTTCAGAGTAGGTTAGCTGATTTGGGAGTTCTAGCCATTTTAGTTCCTTTAGGGTTGGGCAGTGGTGGGTTTTATGACACTAATATGTTAAATAAATAAAGATAGTTGCACAGAAAGTAGTTGCTGCAGAAAAGATGGTGAATCTACTTTTTCAAATAGATTGCTCAGAATTAAAGGAAGAATGAGTAAGGTCTAGGAGAAAACGGTATTGCTGGTAAACTTACTTAATGATAGGCATGTCAAGAACACGTCATTGAAGATCATTCAATACCAGTATACTGAATGTATAAAGAAAGGCATCTGATGTACTCTGAAGCTTGTTGCACATAATGTTTATGCCTCTGTTCCACTACTTCTTGTTGTTGTTGTACTCTGTATGCCCCTTTATATGCTAAGGTCACTAATAGTAGAATGAATTCAGTGACTCGTGTATTACAAGCAGCACAGCCCCTGCTTCTTGGTGTCATGCTGTTTTTGAATCACTTTGGTGTAATTTTTGTCAGTACTACATTTAGTTTTAATTTATCAAAAATACATTGTAAATGCAAGATGATTCCCTCAATATAAATTGCATAAGCCTAATGTTACTATTTGCTGAAGCTTTTTAGATTGTTTAATATGCTTTTTTGGCAGAGTTCCCTTCACAGACTTAAATACCGTTCTGCGTTTTCTTACTGTTTTGTGTAGTTATCTTCTCTTTCATCATTTTTTATAGTTCAGATAGTTGTTACAAATTTACAAGTGTATACTTATAATTGAACCCGCCTGTCTGTACCATGGGATAAGCATAGTGTCATTTTTACAGCAGATTATTCCTTTAATCTGATGAGTATACATTCTGTTTTGTCTATGTTTTTGGAAGCCTAGCTATTTTGTTTCATTAGTATACCCGCTGTATTATTGGTAGAGGATAACGGTAAGATGTTTTCTGCATAACGACGAAGAAAGAAATAGGGTTTTTATATGGAAGTCAGGGGAACAAACGGACTTGATTACAGAGGCTGAATTGAAACATATGATGTCAAAAAATGGAATAGATGTTAATAAGGAAAGAGAGGCATCAATCCCACAGACAAACCCATACTTCCAGAGAAAAGAGCATTGAATGAAGGCTCAAAGGGATAGGAAAGGAATTTTGCCAACAAAGAAATGATTAAAAAAAAAAAAAGGTGTAATTGGGTCCATATCATCTTCAGTAATCAAAGGGGTGGGGCACTCAGAAGAGAAGTGTCAATATATAGATGGCCCTCGAATCTCCTAAGACTGGAACAAGGTTTGTGGGCATATCTAAGGAGCAGCATTATGCTATGGGGGCTCTGTAGAAGTCTAAATATGGGAGATGGGTGAAGCATGGATATCAGAAACCACAACAGGCTTCTCTGTTTAATACTTTCACAGAGAAATATAGTGGGCAAGCAATAAGACTTGGGTACAGATCTTTTCGGGTGGATGAGCAATGCTGGTCAGCAGCAGGACTAAGTGAATTAAATAGCATATAACTGAGGACCTATACTTTATTCTTCTTTGTCTTTTGTTTTACTAAGTGGAGTTTTAAAAATATACATAAATATTAATATGTATATATTAATATGTATGTATATAAACATATATATGTATGGGTCTACTTCATATGGTCGAAACTCATTTGGTAGACAACCAGTATTCAAGGCACTTAACAGAGATTTGCCCCTCTCCCCAAAGTTGTGTGACCCTGGAGTTGATATATATAGTTAGGAGGGGTGGGGGGTGTGGGGGCGAAGCCCCCCCACTAATATTCGTTTAAAACATGAAAATACAACAAAAACTAAATATGTTACATGAATATAGGTGGGGTCTTTGCCTCCCACACCCCTCTAACTATATCAACTCCAGGGTCTCACAACTTTGGGGAGGGGGGCAAATCCTTGTTAAGTGCCTTGAATACTGGTTGTCAACCAAATGAGTTTCGACCATATGAAGTAGACCCATATGTATACATATATGTATAATATGGTTTACCTTTACAAAGCCGAATCATAGTGGTGCGATTGCTCATATGAGAGAATTGTAACCATGAAAATGAAAACAGCGACAGTTTTTAATGTTCGAAAATCAGCAAATCGAAAAGCAGATTTGCTGATTTTTGAACATTAATGCAAAAAAAAAAGTCTAATGAAGTGTAAAGCAAGGGGGCAAGTGCCCCTGCAGCCCCCATGTAGGGGGCTGTGCCCCCCCACACTTCAATATTCTTACTCGGAGATCGCACTACAGTGGGGAAAGGGACCATTTTCCGATCCCCACTATAGTGCAATGAGCGAATGTCACTGTGCATTCACTCATTGCACATTCAAACATTTTTCCATTCAGCATTTGCAAACTTTGCAAATGGCCTTTCAGACAATTGCTGTTCGCTCATGTGCAATACGCACACATGAAGGTAAACCATATAATATATGTGTGTGTGTTTGTGTGTGTGTGTATGGTTCATAGATTCATAGGAGTTTACTAGGCTAATGACCACAGGAGGCCATTCTAATCGTAGCTACTCATCCCAAATCTCTGACAAGTTCTAATATGCTTGATAAGTGTAAGTAGGGGCTTGGGAGGTGAAATATTTACAAGCAGGGGCCTGGGAGATAAATCATTTACATGCTACCTGTGTCCATTAGAGACATAGGTGCCAAACCAGGGATGAATTTCCTGTTCCCCATCCAGTGGTCCAAATTACATTTGAATTTTGTTAGGGAACAACTGCACTTCACATGGATGGGGAGCCTTTTCCAGATAAAAGGTAGTCTCTGGAATGCATACCTGTTTCTCCAGCAGGTCCTGTTTATATCACAGATAAGGTTTACGTCTTTAGAATGGGTAATTCTGGTGCTGTTTGTTTTGTGGATATGCAGGAATTCCATCAGAGTGGAGTCTGAGAATGCCTTGTATGCCAGGCATAAACCCCCCTCAACAACCTATAGGAGACAAAGTACAGGATAGAGCCTAGAGGTGGTCTGCATATGACATGTTAATTGAGGTGGTCTGCATTATTTTTTTGAGGAACCTCTGTGTACATTCCAGTTGTTGGATATGCTTGGTTAGGTACATACTAAAGGGGACATTCTACTCAGCGATAAGTCTGATAAATACCAAATGCACTGGAACAGTGACTTCCTTGGACCTAAATGCCATACTTTTGTTTATAAGTTGCACAAGATAGAATAATTTCCTCACTACTGTAGACACATGATGGTCAAAGGCTAGATTACTCTCTGTGTAATCATATGAAAATGTAGTCAGCCAGAGGCCATTGATGTTGGCCTTGACTTCATACAAGTAAATCCCAAAAAGAAGTTGTCCCGGGACCGACTCCTGAGGAACTCCATTGGTGGCAGGCCTATTTGTAGAGGTGGACTCCCCAATTCTAACTTTCTGTGTCCTGTCAGTGAGCCATCTGGCTATCCACTGGTTTACATAAAGGTTTTTACCTACCCTCTTAAGTTTGTCAACAGTGCCCTTGTGGGGGATTGTATCAAATACCTTGGCATGCAGAGGTTTTATTGATAGCATGGAAAGGTAAGTGCAGATGTCACATATATTCTTTTTGATATTATGAAGACTTTTAAGTCAATATTGTGGGATTTCATGTATGAGTTTTTGGAGAAGAGAGATCTGGGAGAAAATTTTTATAAATAAATTAAGGTATTGTGTAGTGATCCATCATTTAGTGTTATAGTATTAAAGTAAATGTGGGTCTCTCCTAAGTAGGAGACATTTGAAGAGGTATATGGCAGAGCTGCCTGCCCTCACTTGGTTTGTTTATTACTGCGATAAAACAGTAGTAGTATAGGATTAGGAAATGTCTTAGTACTCAATAGACATTGGTAAAGAAGAGCAGACTTTTTTGATTTTTGCAGATGTTTATTAATATGTAATAAATTATTAGTAGTTCTGGGAGTGTGAAAAATATTTAAATATTTTGGTTTAGCTTCAGGGTTAAAATGTAGTGAGCAGAAAACTGAAATAGTCTGGGTAGGTATAAAAAGGGGTAAAGGAAGGAAGACAAAGGGGGTATGTATAAGTACATTTAAAGTCTTTTAAGACTTAGAGTGGGAAAAACTTGGCAAGGGCTGTGTCAGGAGAACATTAGGTATTTAATTACAAGTTTTAGAATGGGGTAGCGAAGATTTGCACTCAGAGTACTATAACAGGGAAAGTTAAGGTAGTAAATACAGTGCCTCAGCCACATTTTCTTTTTCTTTTAAGGAAGATACACACATTACAGTATCACTGAAATAGGTATAGTGCAGATTTATTTTAATTAGGCCATATTGGGATGTTCAGTAAGGAGAATCTTATGTTATAGCAAAGGGCCAAGTATATTTTGAAGGTTGGGGTCTCCCATATATGATTAGATATGCTATGGTGTGTGATATGTCTTAGTTACTATACTTTGTAAAATAATGAGAAGGGATACCTGGCAATGATAGTAGAGGTGTTAATTGGATGGCTATTGAGTAGTTTCAAGATTAATATAAGAAGGCAGTAAGATTAGGAAGCCTGAAGTTAGATGAAGGTCCAAAAAGATACATCTGGGAGCATCCAGAGACTGTGAATGCTTTTCTCACAGTTCAGTGAAAAGGGTGGGAAGGATTAAGAATAAGATAGTGGGAACAGATGAGATGCTATTTGATAGATAGGAAGGTGAAAAAGATTGAATACTTAAGGGATTTGGACTTCAGATTATCAGTTGGTTAATTTTAGATTAGTTAAAAAGAGTATGTGAAAAGAATGAGTCTATGAGAAAGAAGGGACAGGTATTTTCCACTTGCAAAAATAGTTTGGAATTCCTAAAGGAAGAATACATTTTATCTATGGGGATTTGTGGGAAAGGAATGATTTTGCTTTAATGACTAAAGTGCAAAGGCAGTGTTGAAGTAAGGAAGGTGTGAAGTTAAGTATTGATCAATGGAAAAAGTATGGGCAAATGTTTCCCAATTAAATGCCATAGGTTAACAAATTAGGGGATGAGGTTACTGTATCACTGCTGTTATGCCCACGGGAAGATATGATGTATGTGGAGAAGTGTATGTAATATGTGCTGAAAGTGTGCTTTTTAGGATACAGGAGCTTTGCACATATTTTGGAATTGTGATAGGGTGTAAACCTATCGAGGAAATGTAAAAGAATGGCTGGGGAAATTGTATCATTGTGATTTACCTAGTAGATGAAATGTTTGGATTATGGGGTGTACATATTGTGGGAAAATAAGTACTAAATGTGAGACTGTCTCTTTGACTCTGTAAGGGGCCTTATCAAACTTCATTTGGTATCTGAATGGAAGAATAGGATGGATTCCCCTGTATTCCTGTTAGTAGGATTGTGTTTACAGTAAGTTTGCAAAATGAGAGTTATTATTTAATAAGGCTTTTAGAGATGTGGTTAAAATTAAGAGATTTTTAATTTAGATAATATTGTGTGTATGAAATGGGATGGAATTATTCACATTTTTTGTCAAATATAAGTTATAGTTAGATAATGGGAGAGGGCTATACTATGTTATATACAGTTTTGTTATGCCTTTTAGGTTTTATATTTTATTTGAAAATGGATATTAAAATTCAGTTTAAAAATACAGCTAGTACTTCACCCTTTTATTTGAAGCACTGCAATGTCCTCCCCATCAGATCCCTTTGAGATCTCTCCACTGACAACAGCTATACACCTTTGTCTCCTGCTGTGTTAACTTACTCTGCTACTCTACCTTCCTGACACTTTTCCATTATCAGCTACTATAAATACCTCATTGGATGCACTTTGAATATCCATCCCCAAACTGCCAAATCCTCCACACACCAAACTCTTAACATACATATCCAGAAGCCTATTCCTCATAAAAATACTAACTGAAAATCTCTAAACCTCCCATATGTAGATTCAAAGATATATTTCAAAAACTCTTTTCATCACAAGCAAAAGCTTTCTTGGGATCTTCACCTAAACCCTGGTCCTGCTACTACCAACTACAAACCTAGCTCTTTAATAACTAACAGCCAACCCATTACAGTATCAGAAAGCAAAATAAATAACACATTCCTAAAATATCAACCGCATCAACCAATGCCGCACCAATAATAAATGAGCCACAGCTAAAATCTGTTTGTGTGGAAAAAACACACATTGTTGCCCTTTCAGAAACTTGGATGAATGATGACAACTGCATTTAAGACTACATTCTGTCTTACCACATTCTACTGCTGGATAATAGGATAGGAAATCAATATGGAAGTGTGGCCATGCTTTTCATCATGAAGGCCTCATCACTCAGACTCAAACACTATTGCAGAGTTTGCCCACCTAATGACAAAAGCCACAACTGGATCCTTAGCCCTATTACCGTAGGTGGCCATCATAACCTACCTTTTGTTGTTTAAATTCTCCACCTTCACCAATAGACGTCGTTCAACAATTATTATTATAGCAATAACCCACGCCTGGGTGTGGGTAATGCTGGATTTACCCACGGTTGGCATGGTTTGGTCCTGAGGGCAAAGCCCGAGGGACCAAACAAAGACAACTGTGGGTAAATCCAGCATTACCCACACCCAGAAGTGGGTTATTGCTATTATACAATGACATTATTTAAGAAAAGAAATAACTACTTTTCTTAAATAATGGCATTGTATAATGCCTCTTTGCTGTCCTTCCGCAGCTGTCTGGTGTTCCGCGGCAGTTCTGATGTACTGCGCATGCCTATGCAGTACATCAGAGCTGTGGACAAAAGCAACGGAGAACGCAAGATCTCCGTTGCTTTTTACTGTCTCGCTATGTTAAATGGGTTTAACATAGGGAGACAGCTTTAAAATCAGCAACGGAGATCTCCGTTGCTTATTTTAAAGCTGTCTCGCTATGTCAAACTCATTTAACATAGCGAGACAGGTTTAAAGCAACGGAGATCGCAAGATCTCCGTTGCTTTACTGTGTCGCTATGTTAAAGGAGTTTAACATAGCGAGACAGCTTTAAAAAGCAACGGAAATCTGCGTTGCTTTTTTAAACCTGTGTCGCTATGTTAAACTCTTTTAACATAGCGAGACAGTGTTTTATACTAACGGAAAAAGTCCGGGCGACCGGACCTTTTTCCGTTAGTATATTGAGGGATTTACAACGGGCATGCTGGTTGGGCTGGCCAATCAGCGTGCACGTTTTAGAGGAGGAATTGTATAATAGCTATGTTTCCCCAAGGTTCCACTAAAAGTTGTATTATTCTTGGTGACTTCAACGTAAGTGCTATGGGACTTGAAGTTAAACAAATAAAAGGAAGTGTTCTAAATGAATGGCCAAGAACAATTAGTACAGTCTCCTACTAGAACAAATATGCCATCTGGAAACCACTCTACTTGAGGTCTCACTGTGGCAAGTATAAAGCACAGGTGTACTAACACTGACATCCAGCCTTGTTCCATTAGCGGTCATTGCATCATCACCTCTAGTTGGTCTTTCAAAATTAGAAAGGGTGTGCCTCAATCATAGCAACACTATTTCCTTGTAACAAAATTCATCAATTAAGCAGTCACCTCATAAACAAAAATTTGTCACATTTAAACACGTTATAAGATTTAACACTCACAATGGGTTTTTTTCTTTTGTTTTTTTTTTCTCTTACCAGTACCCTTTCTGAAATGTAGGAAATCCTTTTCTTTTCCTATAGAAGATTTAGTTCACATGGAAGCTTCAGGCTAAATAATGACATAAAACAAACAAACTTACATATATACATAAATAAATAAAACAAAGGGAATCTACACAGAAAGCTTGGAAACAGAATCTATTCAATAACAACCTCCACCAAGAATTTCAAATACTTAGAAATTCAACAAGAATTGACACAGATGGTGCTATTGTACTATAGTTAAATCACAGATGAACTACACTCTCTATACAACCAAAGCTCTTCAGTAAGCCAATAAAAATCTGACTTCCTCCCAACTAACCAGCAACAAGTAAGACTTACAACCTTTTCTAATAAAAACAGAAATGTCCTCCTCACAATTATTAAAGTAATACTGAAAATTTCTAATGAAATTATAATAAACTATAATAAATAAATAAAAAATAATAAATAAATAAACAAGAAGCTCTCATCTCTAAACTAAGCCCTTTACATTCTAAATTCATTAATCTCCATGCAGCATTTATTAAGCTTGCAAAACTCCTCGCATGCATACATATTGCATACATATTTAATCTGTTCCTCACAAAAAGGTAAATTCCCAATAGCCTTCAAGCATGCTGATATCATGCCTTTTGCAAAAATCTGATAACCCTCACAATTCAGAGATGAGGCCTATTTCTAACTCTGTCCTTTAACAAAATATTTGAACAAGTACTATATAAACAATTCTTTAAAAACATTAATAACTTTGGCCTTGTCAGCAGCATAGTTTCAGGAACTCCTTCGGTATCATGGCAGCTTTACTTTCACCAACAGACAATATTTATAGCACCATGAATGATGAAGCTTTTCAGCAGGAGTTTCTTTACCTTAATATGGCCCATGAGACAGCTTACCACACCCTCCTCCTGCAAAATTTAGGAAGCAAAACTTTGGAACCAGTGTAATAACTTGCTCTCTAAATTACCTGAGAAACAGAACCTTAAAATTGTTTCTAGCAATGCTTTTTCAATAGGACAGCACTCAATACTGGGGTCCTATTATCGGGGACCTGTCTCTACACCTACCAGAACAAAATATTGTAATGTATGCTGATATATTTCTACTGGATGCCAGTAAAACATCTCAGTCCCTGAAAGCTAATCTACAAATGCAATTCTCAACATTCCATTGATGGCTTCACTCAAACTCCTACTTAACTACACTTAAATGAGTGTCTTGCTATTCTCAAATGTGAAAGAAATCGTTTCTCTACTAAACTTATGTCTAATAGACTTAAAAAGAAATACAATTCCCAGTATGAAAGACTGGAAATAACTGGGTCTATCACTTGATCCGCTCCTTAATTTCACTAATTATAATGACAGCATAACCTCTGAAATTCCTACACTGTTAAAAGGGTGATATAGTATCCCTACCTCTTTGCCCTAGTCTCATGTACAGCAATAGAGAAAAAAAAATTCTAATTTCCAAACTCAGAAATGCTCTCCAACTACTCAGAATGCATTCAGCCTTCAACTGCCAAAAAACACAAACCACAGAATTAAAAAATTAACTAGATTTTCCACTTAGCAGACCCAAACTCATACCACTGTGATTTCCTGCAAACTTTCCACTGGCTTCCAATAACTGGAAGGGCCGCATTCCTACCCAGTACCCTTGAATTCAGAATACTTCACCTAGGTAAGTGTACACCAGTCAAAAAGGAAACACACTGTTATTGATAAAAACTACCTACATCGAAGCAGCCAAGATAATAATCTCATACTTTACAGGCCAATAACATCTAGCTGTAAGCCTTTCCTAGAATTAGGCTCACTATTCGGAATCACTTCCCAAGTGAGGTAAAAAAATAATCACACCTTAGACTGTTTAAAAATAATCGTTGAAAGAATTCCTTCAAGAAGATGCCAAATGAAGAGGCTTCCATGATATTGGCATAGATATTATTGTCAAAACTCTCTACACTAACTGAATCAAACGTTGAATGCTATTGAAGAACGTTTCCTTGTAAAAGCATTGGTTTACCTCCTTGCACACATTATATATATAATACGATCATACTTCGTGTTATAATATTGTAAAGTACCACTGCTATCTTACTGTGTACTTGTTAATGATATTAACTTCCTGTTTTCATTACCACTTGTGCTTTGCTCCTGTTTTGTAACAGAAAAGTGTCAGATCTCCCTTATCTAGTAAACAAATAATAAAAAAATGAAATAAGTAAATAAAATAGTTGCAAAGGTTAAGGGGAAGAAGGGCAGAGCTCAATATGTGGTAAGGGTGGCTAGCTTGGACCCTAATTTCAGTTTACTGGTCTCATTAAAATGGATTTTAGTCCCTGATGTACTGTATTATGTCTGAAGAAGGCAAGTGTTAAAATGAAATGTAATATGACTACATATGCACGTCTACCTTAAAATAAGAATGTAAACCACCTATAACTGGAATACAGATGCACAGTATAATCTGAGAGATCATGGCAGGCAGATAAATGTTTTAAAGTTCACTGTTGAGCCAGGTACTACAACTGTCTTGTTATACTTAGGAAGGAAAAACAAATGCCATGGAATACCCATCTAAACGATTTCAGTAACACACCATAATGAGTCCTGATCCTTGGGTAATCAAAGTTCATTATAGTAAGAGTTAGCATAATGCTTGCCAAACTTAAAACAGCAAATAATTTATGTAGATTCATTAATGCAGCTAAGATGTAGTACTAATGTGGAATAGGCAAGTGACTTTTCTCTTTCTTGACAAGGTAAATGAGGGGACCCTCTACCACAAAAAGATTATGTCATTGAAATCAAAAACTAGTTTTGCATAGAATGACTAGTATTAAAATAACTTAAAAATTCTGGCAGGAGTACTGCTAAGTAATAAAGGATTATTTGAAAAATCATTAATATCAGTCCTAGGTATCCTGTTCTGTCACAATACCTCCCTGATTCTGATCCTGTTATTCTAAATCAGTATATTAGAAACTAATGGCATTTAGTTAATGACTTAGAAAGTCTTCATTTAGAAATCTAGTCATTGCATTGATAGCATTTTGTAATGTACTGACTACTTTTTCTTCTAAATGTTTAAAGCTCATGAATTGCGTTTATCCTAAGACTGAAATTAGATAAGACTGATTAATGAAGTACTAGCAATTGCATTTACTTGTAAGGCACGTGCAGTGTCCAAATGTGCAGTCTTATGAGATTAAATAATTTTTTTTCAGGCTGGGAGTCCACAACAACTCTTTCTATCTTCACATCAAGATAAGCAGTTAGGAGACCAATTCCCAATGAACATCCTAGAAAGAAAGTTCAAAGCCTACCTCCACATAGTCTGGTGGTGATATTCCCGGGTCTATATTAAATGAACAAAAGTTCATGTAAGCGAATGCTCAATGAGCGAAAATTCCAGACATCAAAAACAATATTGTGGGGGACTGCACCCCCCATACACACCCCCACTAAATATATATCCCAACTCCGAGATTGCACTACAGCGAGGAAAGAGCAAAAACTCCAATCTTCACTGTACTGCAATCCCACAACACGCACCTCGATGTCTGGGAGCTTCACTCATTAGAATGTTCGCTTATATGAACTTTCGTTCATATATTACAGACCCAATATTCCCTCCTACCCTCACACAAAAATACACTTGCTATTGCAAAATTATTTTGTCTTTAGTAACATAACTCATGTAAAAGGGAAAGGAATGCTTCATCACCTAGGGATATAAATGTTCACACTTCCTTCCAGACTACACAGGATAGAAACATGAGTGCACAGACAAGCATGCACTTTGGATTGGGGATTGTTATAGTCCCTCTGCCATATCCAACCTAGCAATCATGTGAGCTGATGGAATTCATCTTGTAAGTGTATCATTGTTATCTACAACCCCATCTGGTGAGAGAGTGAACAGTTTCTCCACCTGTTGCTCAATGCAGATCAAACTACCCAAACCATATATGATATGAATTTGTGTTGTTGCCTTCTTCGTGAAACAGCCTTTGTGCAATAATCTGCATATGTGCAGGGGGTTACTCCATGAATAAATTGAGTCATTATTCTTTCAACAACAGCATCTTGGTAGCAACAAAATGTGCAGCTAGGTCAGATTATTTTACAACATGAGTACCTTTTTCAGAATTCCACTTCTCTACATATGTAACAAATCACTTGATTTCAACTTGCCAATCAAAACAGGTAAAATGTATTTCAAGAAATGTCTATAGTATAGTTGCTGAGTTTTATAAATCCTTTCTAAGGTTTTTTTTTTTCCTTCATTTTCTTTGTTTTTACAGTGTTATTCTGAAAAGGTACACATGTCAGAGGATTATTTAACAAACCAAACAATATGTGAGACACTGGCAAGCCATGTTTGGTTCCTTGATCCATTCTGATACATATATTTGAACCTACCACTTACAAAATATGCTTTTCATGTGTAGTTATAAATTATACAATGACCCCCATTAATATTCCAAAATGTGCATGCTGATTGGTCAGCGTGCACGTTGTAAATCAGACTTATACTAATGGAAAAAGGTCCGGTCGCCTGGACTTTTTCCATTAGTATGTCTTTTTTTTTATAGCAATGGAGAATGCAAGATCTCCGTTGCTGTTTAGACACTGTCTCGCTATGCTAAAGGAGTTTAACGTAGCGAGACAGCTTTAAAAAAAGTAACGAAGATCTTCCGTTGCTTTTTTTAAAGCTGTCTCGCTATGTTAAACTCCTTTAACATAGCGAGCCAGTTTATAAAAAGCAACGGAGATCTTGCTTTCTCCGTTGCTTCCACCCACAGCTCTGATGTACTGCGTAAGCATACGCATGCACAGTACATCAGAACTGTCGCAGAATACCAGACAGCAGCAGAAGGGCAGCAAGGAGGCATTATACAATGTCATTATTTAAGAAAAATAAGTATTTTTTTTCTTAAATAATGTCATTGTATAATAGCAATAACTCACTTCTGGTTGTGGGTAATGCTGGATTTACCCACGGTTGTCTTTGTTTGGCCACTCGTACTTCGCCCTCGTGACCAAACCACACCAACCGTGGGTAAATCCAGCATTGCCCACACTCAGGCATGAGTTATTGCTATAGTAATCCTGTGTAGGCTATATACAATTAAAAAAACTGTTACATATGTATCCATTTAGATAGTAATCCCTTTTGTAGTTCTGACTGCTTCTTTTTTTTTCCCCAATAACATTTTATTATTTTTATATAAGAGTTAACAAGCATTAGAAACATGACATTAACAAAAGGAAAGTTTCAAACACAATGAGTGCATATTCAAAAAAGAAACCCATTAACAATTAATACTTCTCATAAGCTTAAGAAAAGAAGGAAAATTAAGAACAATTATCATGTACTACTATATACACCTACTGCATGCTTAGGAAATAGAGCCAAGTAAAACAGAGAAAGCCTTAGATGTCCGGAATATTAATAATCGTAAAGTTATAAGTGATGATAATATTAATGATAATAGTAATGTTGTTAGTAGTGCTGATGATACTAATAATGATAGATTATAAAAAAATAATGATGATGTTAATAATGGGGTTATTGGGAAGGGGTAAACCAGTTATCATAATCCGGTATACCCCTCAGTTTTAATGATTATGCACTCATCTAATCACCCTGAATAATAGTAAAGATCAGGTTTCAACATTTCTGATGATAATCTTTCTTATTAGGGTTCCTTAAAAAGATTTTTTGTGAGGATATGTATTTTGTTGCTAGATTTCTGAAGTTTTTCCAAGATGATTTAGTATGATCCATCCAATTTTTGGTTATATATAGTTTGATTAACAAACATATAGTGATAAGTACTTGAAATTTTAATTTAGGAAGTTTAGAATTAGTAATGCGCAGAAGTGCCATTTCCCATGATGGGTTGTATTTCAGATATCCCATCTTTTCTAATCTGACTTTAAGGGATTCCCAAAGTTTTTGTGTGTGTTTGCAAGTTCTGATTGCTTCTATTCAGGCAGGCTTAGTAAAGTCCAAATCTTTCATTGATTTTCAACATGTTTTGAAACTATTAAATGTATTTCTCCTTTTACCAGGAAATGTGACACAGTAATAATAAATCCCATTTGCTGGGCATTTATGTTTTCCCTACGTTTGATATATGTATAGTTAAACATTTATTGAGGATTTTGACACATTGCTCCTTTTTGGAACCCTGTTTAAATTCATGACAGCTGTGTTTCAGAAACAGCTGAAGTTTTGCTTTTTAAGAGTTTGTTTTCTTTTTCTTTTTGTCACACAGCATTAAAAAATATATCAAGTTGTTGTATCATGTTTGTTGCCCCCACTGTGGGCCAGTAATCAAGGAACATCAATCCTCTCCACTGACACTGGAGAGGGACATTCACTTGGAACAAAAATAGATACAGACAGTATTTCCAGATGCAGCTCTCTGCATCAACCATAATTTCTCTTAAGATTCCACAGGGAACACAGTCTGGGTTTCTCTCTATCTCCAGGTCCCCAGTAAGACTCCCCACTGGCAGAGCTATAGAGCTGAGTCCTAAGCTGAGTGTCCAAGCCAAGTCTTCCACCACTATCTCTGTGAAACCAGTGTTCATGTCCCTCCTCCAAGCAGCTGACACACACACACTCTTGGAGATTTGACTGGAATACACACACACACAAACACAGATACACACACACACACACACACACACACACACACACACACACACACACACACCTGGAAAAGGCTGGCACAGATTTACTAGGTATTCCCCCTGTAGTTACTGCCACCAGACACTCCAAAGCCAGCTACTGTAAGGCTCTTACAAGGGGACCCAATTATAAGGAGTGAAAGTAATATTAATACAAATGGTAGCATGTTGATCAATGCAGTAAGGCTTTCAGGAGTGGCCACAGAGCCACCAAATAGATATGAGTACTCTCAAAAGTTAAAATATTCTCTAAAGAACCAGCCACAATGAAAAGTGTAAATATATTTAATAATAAGTAATAGAACATGAAAATACTAACTATATATTTACAATAAACAGAGTCTCAGCCACAGAAAATATTAAAATAACTGAGTTGAATAGATTCACATAGATACAGAAGAACAGTACTTAACTAATCTCACTATATTTTCCTGACTGATCTCGAGAGTTGCTATTCCCTGGTCATTTACTAGAGTAAGGCAAGATGAACTGGGTGAGAGATCTTTCTATGTCAGGTTCCAAGACAGAGTACCATGAGACTTCAGTCTCAACTAGTATTAAACATTATTTTAGTGATGGATTCCAGAATGACCTCACATACATCTGGTCATCTGATTTCTGGTTTCCATGCATCCCCCCTCCCATTGCTAGAAATTGACAGGATTTAGCAATTGTGTCAATAATACACATGCACACATACACACACACCCTTGCCAAGATCTGCTGCAGCTCCTGGAAGTCATAAAACCATAGCATAAATCCATTCTTCCTACAGGAGCTAATAAACCAAACTTCTTGCAGACATTGTTTCTCCAGCTTTATTCAGAACTTTGAGATAACATCTGTATGGCCTAGGCCCAGTATTTAAATTCTTACTATTTTTAAAGTTTCAGATTTATCTCTTCTCTTCTAGTATTCTCTTTTAAAACACATACATTTAAACAGTTAAAATAATGTATGTATATTTATTTTCTGTCCAGTAGGGCACACTGTTGATGCATTTTAGCACAAGCAAATTTACAAATACATTTTCAATCACAAGCATCTGTACAAATAAGTTTGATATACAAATGTCATATAATTCTTTACAAAATTCCAACTAGCTGTGCTGGCATTTGTTGCACAACCAGTGCCCTACTTCTCTTGGGATAGCTGGCAATACCTCACATTGTCACATCACGGTTATTTTAAGTGCTGCAAAAATAAAAAGCAGCAAAATCTATGCTTCATGTTGGTACTCACAAGAGACGTCAAGGTAAGAATGTTAATTTTATTGTTCTATAAAAATATTGTATTATCTAAACATTAAGCCACAAAATCTAAACAGTTCTTCAGACTGCACTATACTTATTTATACTAGGCTTGGAGAGATGTGGAACTGTGAGTAACTATTATTTCATTAAAAGGAAGGAGAATTATATTATTTTAACTATTTCAATTCTGCTTAAATATTTAAGTTGAACTTACAATAACTGGTGTGGTGATACTACTTTGTACTTTTCTGCTCTGTTCCATTTGGTTGCTTTTTTAGTTAGTTCTAGGAACTTAATGCTGTATTTTAATTAGCAGTCATGAGAAGATTGCATTTCTCCATCATTTTACACTTCTATTTCCACAAGTAGAATTATATGCAAAAGCCATCTGTTTGTATTTTAAACCCTGCTGGACCATAGTCCTGTAGTTTTATTTATAGTTGTGGCAGGATTGTGTACCACTGCTAGATTTGTGTCTTATTCATGTATTACTCTATTTTTCCCATAAGCAGCATTGCTGTTAAATTTCTACATAGTTGGGTGCTTTAAACTGCAGTGGACATTTTACAGTGAGAGGATTGTATATGGTCCACTTTGTGCTTCATTGCTTTTATATTTTGCTTATCATTTGCCTGCTTGTATTCTGTGTCTGCCCCATCTCTCATTAACACATTAAGTTACAGTTTCTGAAAGAGCATCAGTATTGCTTTTATTTGATTGAATGCCTCTGAAGCTAGTCTGCTATTTCCTCACAGATGTGCCTTTATTTGATTGGATGTCTTTATATCTAGCCTGCTATTTACAAAACCGAGCTAGCCCCACATAATGTATTTTATACAAGACTTTGTGATGTGTGTGTAACTTGCTTCTCTTCTAAATGAAAGGCAACTATATTTGTTTTTTGGAGTCCTGCTTTTGGCACATTGTCTCCATCTTTATTGTTGTTCATTAGTTCTCGTTTTCTGAGACATGGGGAGCTTGAATTCTTCAACTTGGCAGGAGAATGGGAGGAATGACAATAGTGGCGCAACAAGGAAACTTATTGGCCAGCTTACTCAGCTGGTAGATCTTTTGACTCCTATTGGACACTCTTTGGCCTGGGTGTTAGCCAAGGGATTTCCTCCAGGCAACCAGGAAGCACTTAGTAACAGATTTTGCAGCTTCAGCCATTTATTAGCTAATGAAGAAATGTACTGAGCAAGGAAAAAGGGTGAAGTCACATGACAATGAGCCAAATAGCAGAAAAGGTGGTACATGTCAAGATAGTGGTATTCCAGGGATTTATTTCTACACCTTCGACCTTGGACTACAGTAGGGAGCCAGCAGCTGTTAGTGAAGTGAGGGCAGATATGCGGCAAGGTGACTGTATTGATTTTAATATAGGTCTATGACCTAGAAAAGAACTTAGTTCTTGGCTAATGGAAAAATATAATTTTAATAGCAAATTTAAAGAAGGGCAAAAATGAGGTGGTAGTGGAACCTGACACTTATAGGAATAATTTAAACAAACGTCATACCTTATTAGCTAAATATAAGTCATCGTGTATTTACAATGAATACCTGAAGGAATGTCTTAGTAGGGGATTGGTCCCTAAAGGATTTAGGGTGAATAAACACCCTAATAACATTGCTGTTGGTTCAAAATTGTATGATAAATTGTTGGAAATATTTAATAAATGTGGTTTGGATATTGTGAGAATAGTAATCAAGCAAAATGAATGGTCTATGGCTGAGTTGCATTTAAGTATTGAAAAACGTAAGCGAATCACCAATGACCTTATATTTACTATTGATTCGGAGAAACTAAAATATTTTACAATTATGGACAAGATCGATGACAGGTGTTCAATGATTGTTAATAGAAAAATGAAGACATTAAATGGGGACATTTTGGAACATAAAGAAACAAGATGTTACCCTACACCCAAAAATTTCAAAAGGACCAGAGAACCTATTGAGAGTATACAAAAGGATAATTTTAAGGTGCACTTTGAAGACAATGTAGGAAATGAGGATAGGTCTATCAACACCTTGGACCCTTTGGAATATCAACCTCTCTGCAGATCAGAGAGAATTATGAATCAACACCCCACCAATACCATCAGACGTGTTTTCGTGGAGGCAAGCGAGGGGGCATGCGGGGCAAAGGGAGATATTGACATCACATGATGACTTGATAGCTGTTAATTTCAAACACATACATAGTAACATTAAATTAACTCTTGATCAGTTTAGTCTTTTTTCAAAGTTATTTATGTTCATCTCTAACAAAAAATGTGACTTCACAAAGCTCCTTTTGAACCTTAAGATGTTTATAAGAAAGGTTAACTTAGATGTAATGTTTCAAAGGCTCTATAGGTCTTGGGATACCAGTACTATTAGGTGTAGAAGTGAGTACAATCCTCCCCTTCATCCACAGTTAAGAAATGTTGAACTTTTAGTGGAGAAGGAATTGTGAAAGAAAATTCCTAATAATAAATGTAGCACTAATCTTAATAGGAATGAATGGAGGACTTTGCAAGGCCTTAAGTTAGATAAAAGCTTTAGGGTGATGAAACCTGACAAAGGTGGGAGAATGGTCCTTATGGATACCCTAATATATTGAAGCCAAAATTTTGGCCATACCAGATGATGCAGATGCTTATATTAGAGCCTCCAAAAATGAAATTAATGTTGCACATAAAAACTGATTTAGTCTTGGGTGACATTAATTAAGGGCCTTATTGACTTGAATACCTAAAATTATTTAAAGAACCACAAGCCCAGGATACCCATTATCTTTAGTATCCCTAAGGTCCAGAAGGACCAGGATGATCCACCTTTAAGGCCAATTGTTGCAGCTGAAGGTTCAAAAATGGCCCCACTGGCTAAGTTTCTGGACAACAAGTTAAAAGTTTTATGGGGAACTGAGAAGGAAATTCTTAAGGATTCATGGGTCTTCTTAATGGGGATATGTATTGATCAACCTTTTGAGCACATAGTGTTTGTTACTGTCAATATAAAATAACTTTTTTCTGTGATCCCACATGAGATAGGCCTAGAGTGGTTGAAGGCTGCTTTGGTTGACAAAGGGATCACTAATGTTAATGATTTACATGTGGTGTTGCAGTTGATGGAATTTGTAGTAAAGAATAATGTTATATTCTTTGGAGGGGAATTCTTCCATCAGACTAAGGGTGTAGCAATGGGGGCAAATTATGCCCTCATATACGCTAACATAGTTGTGTCTTGGTGGGAGAGAAAATTTATTTTCGATTCAACTTTTAAGACATGCTGGTCATTTTATAAAAGATTTTTGTATGATATAGTTATATTTTGGACTAACACAAAGACTAGACTTAATGAGTTCTTGGAGTATTTGGATAGTACAACTGAATTTTTAAGGTTCACCAGTAATGTTACTTATGACAAAATGAACTTTCATGATGCCACCATTTAGAAAACTGATCTTGCGATTAAATCTATATTTTTTCAGAAAGAAACTTTTTCTAACTCTTACTTGCACTTTTATAGTGCACACATCTTTCCACAGAAAAAACGCATTATTAGGGGACAGTTTAATAGAGTGAGCAGGATGACTTCTACTAATGATTTCGAGTGTGAATGTGTTTTGTTGGAGGAGCTGTTCATCGTTAGGGGTTATCCCTCCCATCTACTAAAGGAAATTAGAAGGGAAATAACACTCCTAAGGACTGAAAAAAGTATTCCCTTTGCTGGGGAATAGGGTCAAATTTAGCACTGACAATAATGATGGACAAAAGTTTAGGGGTCTAATTTAGATGAGCGACCATTCTGGTGTTCGAATCATAGATGGTCTACATCATATGATCGAACGTGGGAAAGGTGGAAGGTGAAAGTCAATGGCTTTTCACATGCAGAATGGGAAATTTTCCCTTTCTGCACTGAAGTGCATTCTCGGAGTTGGTATATTTAAGTAAGGGGTTGTGGGGGGTGCATGGGCGCTTGCCCCCCTGATTAGAGCGGTAAGGTACTTTTTTTTAAAAATTTTATTATATAGTCGATGTTTCGAATTTCGCTCATATGAGTTCGCTCATGTGTGTTTTGAAGTTTTTTCAACTTTGACTATATAATATAGACCCAAGGTTAGTCAGTATAACAGAGCCTTTACCATGGAGTATAATGGTAAAAAGTTTTTGGCTATGGACATTATTAAAAAAGAATAGGAGAGATTTACAGAACTATTAGATTTGACAACCTTAGGTAATGACCCTTTGAGAATTATTTTTAAGAAGGGAAGGAACCTAAAGGAGTTGTTTGAAACTGATAAATTGGCCTGAAATGGGAATTACATGAAAAGAAAGGCTACATTTAAGTGCGGGGCATGTTCACAATGTGCTTATATTGCTAATAAGGACAAAGTGTTGCTCGAGTGTAGGGGTAGGGAAATTACAGGAGCAGTATTTAGTAACTGCAACACTATAGGGGTTGTGTACATTGGAGTTTGTGAGCCCTGCAATCTATTTTACATAGGTAAAACTGAGCAAAAACTGAAAAAACTCATTTATGAACACTACTATGACATTAGAACTCTACATGAAAAGAATACTCTTTATAAGCACACTGTGATGTGTAATGAAGCTAGGTTCTCATTTTTCATGCTTGAAAAATTTCAAGTGGATGCCATGGGGGGACCATGGGAGACATGGCTGGAATATAGGAAATTATACTGGCAAATAACCCTTGATGTGGGAAGGCCCCCTTTCCTGAATGAAAATATTACTGTTATGCCCCTACTAAAATTAAGAACAGATAAGCTTTAAAATATGTCAGAAAAGTTTTCTTGTTTTTTACCATGATGCTTGAGAAACATTTTATTGGTAACTGTAATACCTTTTAAGAACTACTTTAGGTCTATTTGTATTTTTAATAGTCTTTTATTTATTACTGATATGTCATTGTGATATGGCATTTACTTGCCTAAAGCTATTTCCTGTATTGTTTTAGTAGTTTTTCCTGGACACCAGATAGAGCTATTAGCATTATATGTATATATATATATATATATATATATATATATATATATATATATATATATATATATATTTATGTTTAGACTAGTAATGCATTTTTCCAGAATGAGTTTAATGATTGTGCAAGTACATATCTATATTTTAATGATTTCAAAGATTTAATGCCTATTTTTATGTAAACATATCTCTGAATATTCAGTATCTTTTAATTTTTAAATTTTTAAATAGTAAAACACACAAACCACCATGATTCTCCAAGTTTCAGGCTCACGTAAAATAAACAAGCAAACAATTCCAAGTTCATAAGTGAACCCAAAAATGGCAGACTGCTCCAGTTTATCAAATCTCTCTATTCACTTTATTCATAAAGAGATTTGAAGAACTGGAGCAGTTTGCCGTGTTTGGGTTCACTTCTGTACATGGAATACATTTTTAAACAGTTTTTAGTTTTTAAATTAATTGATTAGGGAATTTAATTGGTCAGTTTTGTGTCACTGAGTGTATAAACATGATCACTTCCTGTGTGTTGCTGTCTGATGAAGTTTGCCTTTGGTTGGATGAAAACACGGTGAAAAAGTTAAGCGTTAATGCTTTAGTATTATTTTTTGCTTCATTAAGGTATGGTTTCTATTGCCAATCGTTTGGTTTTCTCTCTAAAGTGTGCTCATCTTTGACTTTGGTGTTTTGGCACATTGTCTCCATTTTTATTGTTCAGCTATATTCTTTTAATTATTTCAATTTTGTTTAAATATTTAAGTTGCACTTATCAATTTTGCTTATATATTTATAGCGACCTGTCTGGTGATACTACTTTGTACTTTTATGCTGTGTTTCAACTGACTGTATTTTTTTATTTTTTTCTGGGAATTAGTCCTGTATTTTAATTAGCAGTTGTGGGAAGATTGTTCCTGCATTAATCTGTACTTCTAGTTCCACAAGTAGAATTACTTGTAAAACCTGCCTGTTTGTATTTTAAACAATGATGAGACATAGTATTATACTTTAATTGGCAGCTGTTTCAGAACAGCGTACTACTACTACTACCACCAGATTTTTGCCTTAATCATTTATTACATAAACCATGTTACTGGTAAATTTCTGCATAGTCTTTTACCTCGAACTGTAGTAAAAGCTCAATAGTGAGAGAATTGTCTATGCTCCAGTTTGTACTTTAGTGCCTTAATATTCTGCTTATCATTTACCTACTTGCATTCTGTGGATTCCCTATTCTCCACTCCTACATTACACTAAGGTTTCTGAAAGAGCTCCAATACTATTTGGTCAGATTCCAATATTATTTGATCATATTCCTTTCTAGATAATCTGCTTGTTCCTTGATTTTTGAACCCTACCACCCTTTTGCTGCTATTTTATTTGGCTGTGTCTCTGCCATCCACCCCTTATGACAATCTGATTTCTGAAGTTCCCCCCTCTCCTCTTTCATTGCTGTTGACGTCTGTATAAGCTGTTTATCTACTCTTCCCTCCCACTGTTTTCCACATATCTATGATACTGACTGATGGCCCATCAAACCAGTGTTATACTTGAGAAAATGTTTACTATGTATTGTATCCTGCTCATTTTCCTGGAGATTAGCAAAGCCTGCATTCCAGAAGTGTTTAGTGTTTTGCTTGTATCCAGTACCATTCAGGCAAAGCACTTAATTTTTTTAAGTGCTTGATACTTTTTCCTGCTTTTATGTGCATATTTCACTGAATTTTTTGCAACTTGGATCAAAGGATTGGTAATCAGAAATTCACCCCTGGTCTGGCTGCTATGTCTCTGATGGGCAGAGAAAGTCAGTAAATCATTCCCATAACAACCAATTATGTGTGTCACATTTGGGTTGCCTGGCTTGGCTTATAAGGGCCGTAGTGATCATTAGCCTGGTATATACCTATGAACTTATCTGATAGAAGTACGTTAGCAGTAGCAAATATATTTACCAAGTTATTTTCTTTCATGGAATAAAGGCTTGCTTACTTGAGCCATGTGTATTGACCGCACCAGAGCCTTAAGTCTTGTCAGTCACTCAGACATTCTAAGCCCTCTCACTGAAATAGGTAGTAGCAATGCCACATTGCCTTCAATCAAAAGCTACCTATCTAATGCCACTTTTCAGTTAATTTCAACTCATCAACCTCTCCATAAATCCCTATGTAGAAAGGCATTCCCAAGCATCTATTCCTCTTTTCTATCTACATTAACAAACTCCCTCTTGACTTGCCCCATCTTCTCTCCTGCTTTTCGCTGATGATCTTGTTCTATTCCACTCCATCCATTCTCTTTCTCTTGAACTTCAGGCTGATTTTCTTGCCCTTATGCAGTGGGTAAATGATAAATAATTATTGCTTAACTTATCTAAAACAAAAACAATGTATTTTGAGAGAAAGCAAGAGCTCACTTGCATCTCCTGACATCAACGGATCCTCAAGCAACTGAATACCACCATTGCAAATGTGACTACATTCAAATACCTAGGGATTTGGTTGGATCTTTCCATTAATTTTCATCTCCACCTGGGTTACAGACACAGAAAATCCACTCTCTTATTATTCTAGCTCCTTATGGCATCCAGTCCTTTTTTGGGTCTGGCTTATTTAACTAAATTAATTACCAGCTAATAATAGGCAGTATTGTAAAGGACAAGTAATAATTAACAACATGCTACTAAGATTGTTGATGTCCCACAGTAGGGAACTGAATCACTTTTGCAAATATTATTCATATTTTTATATTTCTCCATGTTTTCATAGCTGAAAGACTCACATGCAATTGAGGGATATAGTGTGAAATGCTATGGTGGGGCACAGGAAAATTCATTGTCTACTTGCATTTATATCATTATTTAGTGGAGATATTGCACATTTTTTGGTAGTAACTATGACAATAAGCAATATTTCCATATGTACTTTATACTTCAAAAGCAAGTGACTTGCATATTATTGCATAGCATCAGGTAAAACCATAGATATTAATTAAAATTGTGTCACTAATATTTGCACTGTAAATTGTTCTTTTTGAGAGATATTCTGTATTATGTTGCTAATTGTACAATTAAGTACACATTTTCATATTTATGTAAATATATCAATAAACTTGCATTCCAGGAGGAATTTTTGCTGTAATATAAATGCTTGTGTCTAGTTAAACTAACACTCTATGCCCAGGTCATATAGTTTACAAAATATGACAATTTGTTTATGAAAGTTTAGCAAAAAATATAATTCTGGGTCTGTGTACATTATAGCATATTATAATATTTATGGAAAGATTGTTATTGTTGTAAAGGATACTTCTTACTGCTACTTGTACTGTCCTGATAGCTTTTATTGTTCACAAAATACTTAATCTGTTTATTTTACACTTTGAAGTTGATTTTTTTCAGAAAATGCTCTGAAATATAAGGATGTGTGTAGGCTGCAAGAGGTGTGACATTCTTTTCCATGTAGGTCCTAATGAGTTAACCACTGAAGTCCTCTCCACCAAACCCCCCAGTGCATAAACCATGCTTTTTTCATCCCATAGTGCAACTGCAACTGAGAATAAGTTCGTGTGGAAAGTTTATTCCACTTACCTCATTTTTCATTTTGAACTAAACCCAGATTACAAGGCTGAAGGAAATAATTACACTCTCTTAGGTTACAAAACCTAATCTCTCCCTACCGTTCTTTCTTCTACAAAGCTTGCTGTGGATCTACTTTTTATTGTAATTCTTTCAGCAGGACAATTTTGATATCCACGCATGTATATGTTTTTTTTTTTTCAGATGTTATGTATATAATGTCATGCATCTATCATCCCTATATCCTCAGTCCAGCTGTAATTTTCACCTTGTATAAGATACATGCATATATTATACCTTGTCATTCACTCTGTATGAATGGGCATATACTGTATCTTTTATGTTCATCCTAGGCTGAACTGGAAACAGCTCCAATGAGATCATTACTCTACCCAAGTCAACAAATTCAAAACAAATAACATAAATTATGTGAAACACCCTTCACAACTCTTCTTTGATGGTATATTTCCATATAAAGTGAAATTTATGCTTAGATGTAATAATAATTTCAGGTAAGAATCCTTATCCTATAAACTATACATCATGGATACCAAATGCAGGTGCAGTTTAACTTCATTATATATGCCTTAATATGTCAGATAGTAGCACTATCTACCATTTATACCAGTAGGTTTAATAGTCCTATACATCTTGAAATATTTTTTATTATTCATATGTAAAAAAAATATTGTCCGAAATATCTCAGGCTTCAGGCATGATGGTCACCCTAGTATATATTCATCTCTTTAAGCAACCATGCCCTGCTGGTTATAACATAGTTTCTTAGGTGTTTACTAGGCTAACAACTACAAGGGCCTTGTTAAGCCTAGCCATGCATACAAAATCTGACAAGTTCTGGTATATCCTTGATAAATGTAAGCAGGGGCTTGGGAGGTGAAACACTTACAAGCAGGGACCTAGATGAACCATTTACAGGTTTCTTGTGTCCATTAGAGACAAAGGTGCCAAACCAGGGATGAATTTCCTGTTCCCCATCCAATTCTCCAAGTTACATTTGAATTGTGTTAGGGAGTAACTCTGCTTCACATGAATGGAGAACCTATTCCAGAGACAGGGTAGTCTCTAGGATACATACCTCTCTCTCCAGCAGATCCTAATTATATCACAGGCAAGGTTTAAGTCTTTAGAATGGGTAATTCTGATGCTGTTTGTTTTGTGGATATGCAGGAATTCCATCAGAGTGGGGTCTGACATTCCCTTGTATGCCACACACACATCTCCCATTAACAGCCTGTAGGAGAGAAAATATGGGAATAGGACATTGAGGCAGTCTACAGAGAACATGTTACTTATGTCCTGCATTCTTTTAATGAGGAAACTCTGTGGACGTTCCACTTGTTGGATGTAGTACATACAGAATTGGGCATTGTAGTCAATGATAGATCTGATGAATGCCTAATACAGTGGAACAATGACCTCCTTAGACCTAGATGCCATACCTTTGTTTATAAGTTGCACAACATAGAATGATTTCCTTACTAATGTAGACATGTGATGGTCAAAGGCTAGATTACTGTCTGTGTGTGTCACCAAGTCCCTGACTAATTGGTCATCTCTTAGGGGTGAGTTATCAATATGATACCTACCAACATTCCTCACTGTCTTTTGTTAATGAAGTATAAAATTATCTTCTTCATATCTATATAACAAACATATTCTCAGTTGTAGTTTCTTTCAAACACAGTCTATCTTGGGAAAATTATTTAATCTTATAGTATATACTTATATTGCAATATTAAAAATATATTTTGCATATTTCTCATAACAAAATCACAACTGATAATGTGTCAGCAAAATTGGATAGCTGAAGCACACTTTATGGAGGATTATTTCTCCTACAGACAAGTCTTCCTTCATGAGAGGCATCATTTCTTAACAAGCTGTATTAGAAAAAATAGACCAGTTACATAAAATAAGTACTTTAAATAAAAATATCTCAAAGAATTGGGGTTAGAGCAAGTTTGGAAAGGAGCAATTCAATCATATTTATATATGTGATTTAGTATGTGCACACTAAAATCTAGATTGAACACAACTTTGATTTTCTGTTTGTAAATGCCATCCATTAATGATTTCTTGACACTAAGAGACTGGTAATACCTCAGGTACATAGGAGCCAATTATATCATTCTATTAGGGCTGCAGCCTCTTCTGGTGGTTTCTTCCAGGGTCTGGACACCAATTCAGAGCCAGTTATACAAGAGTCTTTCTGTATGGGTTTGTTGAGGGCTCTTCCTCGCCTTCCACCTTCATTTCTTTTCTTGAGCTAGTGTGCTCTCCTTAAGATGAAAACTACTGCAAGCGTGTTACAGAAGTGCATAGCAGAGTTGTATAAACTCTTACCATAAAAGTCGATATCCTTCCCTTCACTGTTGCAGTATTCAGGCCCCCTCTCCATTCCCATTACTCTTTTGGGCTTTGCTTCGGTTATCCTCCTGGCCATGGGATCCTCATTTTTTACATCTACATGTTCTCCCTCTGCAAGTGCTTAGCCCTCTTTTGTCCTATGGAGAATGTTCTCCACTGGGGCAGTTCAGGTCTAGTTAACTGTACCCATATATCACATTTTTGCCCTACATCCTGTATGGGGAGCATACATGTGACATACAATGCATGCAAGATCTAAAGGCTTTGGTATACTATCCAGATGTTTAGTGATCTCCTGCTTAGGATAACCTAAGTGAAGAATACAGCAACACGGAAGAGAAGGATATCTACTGTTATGGTAAAATTTTACACAACTTAATAAGAGTTTAGTAATTAAAAGTCAATTGGGCAACCTGAAATTAGCAAAAGATAGACTAATTTCTTGAGCATCATTTCACTGATGTTCTAAGATGTGAGGAGCTGAGCTCCTCTATACAGAATCATTGTCTGCTAGTTATGCTAACAGTGATGCCCTTTTGAGGTAATTAGGTGTGGCTGTGAAATTGGTATATACAAGTTCAAGTGATGTTGGGAGCCTGCTATCCACATCTGGGGGTGCAGGGGGGCTTGATTCCCTGCATAAATCTCTTAAAGTGTGTTTTATCAACCACTTTTTTTGGGGGGGTAGAGTTTTGGGATCACAATCCTCAGGTTGCACCAAGACCATTCATAGTGGAAGCCTTATACAATAATTACAGTAATACGGTCATTTATAGGTTTTGTCAATGTCTAGAGAGAATTCATAAACTACAATCTCATGACTTTGGAGTAACCTCTACATCATGGTTCATTAACTACTTTTCCAAAAGAACATTCAAAATTCAGTCGGGATCAGGGTTAGGGTTAGCTTAGCACACACTATTAAGGCAGTACAGGGGGGGCTTTTCTAGACTTATCATAACCCTAACCCTCCCTCTCTATTTAACCTTGTACCTTGTGTTAGAAAACCCCCTTCTGTAAAACAACCAGTACATAAGATAGGCTCAGAAACATAAACACACAACATACATGCACAGAACTAAAGCTGTCCTCTTAAGTGACCCTTTCTCCAACCCTAGCCCACAAACACTAGCACAAATGCACCTCATCTATAACCCCTATCTCCTTTCTCTAACACTAAACTGCAGACACTTGTAGATACACACTCCTCCCAACAATGAACCACTTACATGAGTCAAAAAAATGGACAATCAGTAAAATGAACCCACAGTAGCAGGACGCTGCAGTTCAGATGGCTGACAATCTCAGCTGTCAGCAAAGTGAACTGCAACCATATCTAGCTATACATCTTTATATGGATAGAGATAGATAATCAAAATGAAGAAGTGCCAAGGGATAGTGGAACAATGAAAGCAGTAGCTGAAAATAAAGGGAAAAAAGACACAGAGATTAGAAGTGAGGCATGTACAAAGAAAGGATGAAGCTAAAAAGCTGAGAAGCAGTAAGGTATGGAATAAGATGCAGAGGAAATGTTATAATGCTCAAACAGAGCAACAATGTGAATGCCTTAAAATGAGTGCATCTGAAGACCAAGAGAAAAAATGCGCAAAGTGTGGTTGAACATCGGGAACATTATGATAGTAGTAAATAGAATCAAACTCAGCAGGTAAAAGCTGGTTCAGTAACAAATTCAAAAGCAGCAAGTGAAACAAAAGAACCAGTTAACACAGATCTGATGAAGCACCTTTGGTGTGAGTGCTCATTTGTTATATACTTTTTAGTGTTTTTTTATTTTTTAGATTAAACATGTGTTTTATACAGTGCTGTGTTAGCCGGTGCTTTTGTTTTACTTGCAACATTATGATAGTACTATCACACAGCTATCCTCAAACAAAAAAAATGCTAACTCCTACAAACTTATTCTATCAATCAAAATGCAAAAAGAAGTTATTTATTCTAGTTACTGGAAGGAAATTGATTCTTCAGTCACAAACAAACAACTCAAGCGATTCGGCTTACCTCCAAACTTATTCCCCTTAAAAACTTAAATATACACAGATCATGACATTTCGTAACGCCTATCTCACTCCAATCATTATAAATACAATATACCCAACCACCTCTCTTTTCTGTTCCTATTGTGATAATCACAAGGCTGATCTACTCCACATCTTCTGGAGAGGCAAGTACAAGCTATGGTGCTCACTTAGAGTCCAACTAGAAAAAATGGGCTTTGAAAAGTCCACCTTATCTTGGAAACTAGCTCTCCTACATATCATCCCCACAGGCCTGACTAAACTACAAACACAGACATTAATAACGCTAGTTTCTTTACTTTAATAGTACATTACATTACATTGGAAGGATAGAGCATCACTCACATGGAAGGGTTTCAAACAATTAGCTACCAAACACTTACCAGCTCACAAATATTTAACCTACACTGAGAAATCCCACACTCACTTTACAGAATTTTGGAAATCCCTTTTTGAACATATTCTAGCTTGAAGTTGGCATATATAATCATTGATGGAATTTAGGCATATGTGTAAATAGTTCTTACTGTTTTGCATTTATGTTTTATTATTCAGCAATGTATTCTCTGGTCATATTGCTATCTGTCTATTAGCATTGTTAAATTTTACTATATCTATTTTCACAAAAAAAAAAAAAAAAAAAAAAAAAAAGAAGTAAGATTTTATACAAAAAAAAAAGAATGAAATAAAGAAGGATATTTGAGACAGTTTCCAGGCTAACTATGCAGTGACAGAGTGAGGGACAAGAGAATGATTATAATTGTGTTGTTAAAAACTGCCATAAAAGAAAATGTGAGCACATGACAAAACAGTCATAAAGGAAGAAGTGAGAACGGTACTTATGAAGCAAACAAATAGCAAAACAATAGGAAAAGATAGATATCCTTTGACTTTTACAACATAGCTGAACAGACCTTGATTATATAGATGGACAGAATATTAAAAGAGAAGGCAAGAGCTAATTTAATGCAAGAAGCAAGCATGGCAAGAATGCTCAAGGGAAATGGGCACAAGTGGCATAGTGTAGCGGTCACTTTCAGGACAGACTCGAGATTATATTTATTCTACTAGGGGAATTTTGGCCATCACATCAGGAAAAGTCCCCTGTTGTTTTCTATGGATGCCACAGGATCCTTTACATCCACCTGAGTTAGTATCAGCTCACAGATGGAGCCTCAGTTTAACATCTCATCTACTCAGGAGTGCAACACCCCCTTGTGCCCCACTGCAGTGTTAGCAGTCCATCTACCTGGTATTGGGATAGAACCCACAACCTTTTGCACCAATGGCAAGTGCATTATCTGTTGCTCCACACACACTGCAATCAGACCCATACCGCAGGTCAACCCTGATTGGAAGGTCTTACCAGTGATATCTGCTAACACACAATAGAATCCTGACAAAAAATACAAGTGAAACAGTTGATATATTTGCTTCATAGGTTGGAAATTGGTACAAATAATTGGTAGATAGTCCAAACTGTTTGGAGACAAAAAAAAAAAAAAAAAAAAAAAAAAAAAAGCTACAGAGCCCATATTTTTTTTCAACAAAAAAAATAATGGTTCCTTAAATGTGAATTTCCTGCTCAAAGCATTAGAAGAGAGAGAGAGAGAGAGATGGACGGATAAAGAATTCCATAATCAAATGACTGCAGTACACAGAGAACATTCAGCATGCATAATGGTGAACCAAAAGACCACAGGCTATGTCCAAAAAGAGAGTGGGAGAGACAGCTACAAAATAGTATTGGATAAGTAGAGCACACATGGTAATCAGTAGGATTGGAGTGCAGTGTGAAAAGAAAATCGTGACTGTGTAGGGAGGGAAATTTTTACAATAGGGCAAGATGGAGGACAAACTGCATACAACAATAAAACAGGTGAAATACTTCAGCAAAGACGAGAGAAGAAATTTAAAAAAGGTAGAGACTGCAGTTGTAAAGATGTTAATGAGATGGAAGGGAGAAGCACCCATAGTCACTCTGACGATGAATGTTGTCAAAATGGTTATACACTCCAGAGTAGGTTACATGCTGAGATGCAGTCCATTGTTGGACAGACAGAAACTACTACAACAAATCCAAGGCTAGACAAAAGGCAACTTGTAGTGACTATAGATAAGGAAAGCCAAGGGCCTACATGACTTTGCAAGATATTCCCACATATACATACTGGAATTGGAGTTAAGGGACTTGGTAAATTGGAAAAAAACAGGATTGAGGAGAAGAAAGAATGAAGGAAAATGGAAAAGAAAAAAAAACTATAATATCTAGACAGCATTGTCTGAATGAGAAACTCACTGCCTAAATTTAACACTTAGGCATAAAAAGTAAAATAGAAGAAGACTTGAGGAGTAGAGTGAATTATATGAGAGAAGGATGAATGGAAATGAGAGGAGGAGTAGAGGATCATATAAAAAGCAGACCAGAATTTCCTAGCAAATATGGTAGAGGTGGGAATTACAGGTGATGTAATACAAAATGAAAAATGCAAATGGAAGGAGCTTTGCAAAAGAGAAGAGAAATGCTGGCAGAGGTAAGTAAGAGTGGTATAGATGCAGAGGAAAATATGAAAAAAATATTAGAAAGTAACACTAGGAGGAAGACGAAGGATGAGTTAAAGATAAGAAGATGAGATGTGGGCAGGTAGAAGTGTAAACTAGAACTGAGAATGGGGATTAACAAATAATTACAGATGAGGAAATTTTGAAAAGAGCTGGTTGGAAAAGGAATTTTGGAGACAAGAGAAGAAAGGTGGAAAGAAGTTTGGATAATTATAAGAGAATAGAAAGTGTTGATAAGTGCATAGAGGCACACTGACAGGCCACTAAACCTATCAACTTTACTAGCCCTTAACTAAACTCTAACCAGGAAACATAGATGCAAACAAACAAACTGACAACCCTTAGAGAACACATACTCATGCAACAAAAAAATTGAACTCTTGTCCTTCTAATTCTCAAACACACGCACACACACACACACACACACACACACACACACACACACACACACACACACACACACACACACACACATACACCAACAAAATTCTAACCCTTGATCCTATCCTAATTCTCAAACACACATACCAACAAAAAATCTGGCCCTTTTCCTTCTAATACACATACGTGCACGCACACACACGCGCGCACACACACACACACACACACACACACACACACACACACACACACACACACACACACACACTCTCCATCCCCTAATGCCAAAACTTTGTTTATGATCAAAAGTTTTGTCAATAGTAAAAAGAAAAAAAAATCAAACATTTGCCTTCCTGTAAGCAAAACTCGTGCAGCTATCGAACACTCATTGTTCTGAACTTTAGACATTTTTGACCTTCAAATTTAAAAGTTTCCAATAAAACAATCACAGCAGTAAACTTGTTGTCAACCAGAAGTACATTAAACACAGAAAAATATATCTATATCTGCATCATGTGTGTGTGTGTGTGTGTATATATATATATATATATATATATATATATATATATATATATATATATATATATATAGTTCTCCTTCAGAATATCAAAAATCCATACCATTGAGATAAAAATATTGAATCTTCACTTACGTAAAACCTTAAACCATTGGAAACGTTCATCGGAAAACTAACCACTTGGCCACCAGGACAACATATATACAACAAAGCAGTTAAAACTCACCAAAGTGGGGGCTTTGATCCGCACACTCCCCGATGTGGAGGGCTAGCACCCCCTCACACCCCCAACTTATATTTAAGAACTCCAAGATTACACTATCATGGGGAAAAGGGCAAATACCTTTAAAGTGGCCATGGGGTTACCTTCGCAATGAATTCTTTCACCGGTTTAAAATTTTGCTAAGTGGCAATTCAATATTGTTGTCTCAATGAAATGGGTTATGAACACGTGTTTAGATATTTTGAAGGTGCCCCATATATATATATATATAGAGAGAGAGAGAGAGAGACAGTTTACTATCAGGTGTGCACTGCTTGCTATTGAATCCAGCAATTGTGAAGAACAAATTCTGAAAGTCTCCAAATTGAAAGTGTAAAATATATTAACAATAGACTTCCTTCACCCTGCAGGACTCATGTTAGCACTTGTTCCAGGGTCCAGCAAAGCAAAGAGATTCAGGATTCTGTATTTTCTGAAATTTGTAAACTTTTGATTTGCTGTATTAGCAAAACATTATGCACTACACTGTGCACATCATGTGTCAATAAATTCAAGAAAGATGAAAACTGCATATAAAAATAAAAAAATGCATATAAGTTATGTTTATAAATTGTTTAGAAAGAATAGGTTTATATACATAGTTCAGATTGTTACAATAGAATGGGGATTTATTGCACAATATGATGAGTGAATTCCACCGCTGAAAACATAACTTAAGTTTAAGATTTTCTGTAATGCTGATTAATCAAAGGAATGTTGCACTTGCACAATTAGATTCTTGTTGCAGTGATATACAATAAATGCAGGTGACATCAAATACATTTTATACTGAATACTAAGATGGTCATATTATGGAAAACCAGAATGATAGCCTACCTGGTACATGCCATTTGTTCGGCAACTGTAATTGGATATAGTATGTGCACATGCAGGATATTTGCAGGATATTGGTATTTGCTCCTCTCCGGTATTGTTTTCAATGGGAGAAAATGAGGTTTCTCAGTCACTCAGAAAATACTACTTGTTGTTACAGAGGGATTTTCTAGAAATTGCACCCATTCCTGCTGTTCAGTGTGTGTGTGTGTTTGTGTGTGTGTGTGTTACTGCCTGCAGTTTTCTTGACAGTTAGCCAACTGTCCCTAAAAGGGGAGCTAGGATGTACAAATTTATTAAGTCTTTTACATTTTAATTCTCTTTTTCCAAACCTGACCCAGCAGCTATAGCCTTAGTATATCCCACTGCTGCTAAGCACTTACTTAATTTCAATCCATTTTTTTCTGATAAGGATGGGAAATTATTGAAAGGTACAGGGAAAAAAGTACACACTTCTGCAGATTTGATTTTTAGGCTCAGATGCGAAAGTTTCCTCTGCCAAGTTGTAAAAGTTGTTGTTCTTCTTCTTCTTTCGGCTTTTCCCGATTATGGGTCACCACAGTGGAACTCCGGTCCGCTAATGATTGTCAGTTGATTTTTTATGGTGCTGTGGTGCCAGCCCAAACTTCAACGAAGGCACGCCCATTCACGCATGTCTTTCGAACGCCACTTGACTGCGGGGAGGACATGCAGACTCCACACAGAAGGCACTCCAGCCGAGAATCAAACGGGAGAAGTTCTTGCTGTGAGGCAACAATGCTACCGCTGCACCACAGTGGCTTGAGGTACGTTTTATGTGCAGTTTCTTTTGTGAGTAAAAATCTGCTTTAAGTAATTGAGTTTATTCTATTGCACAGGTCACTACTTATGTTTGCTGTGTGTGTGTGTGTCTCTGTTGTTACTATTTTCAGGAGGTTTGTATGACTGCATTCTCTTTACCTATCAGAAGATGATAAAAATGAGATTTTAAATTCTTCCTTGGATAGAGATTTAGTTTCTGACCTCTGCCAGACAGGAAATCAAATTATGTGATGAAAGAGGAAGATTTTTCAGCCCTCTTCCAAATTTTTTAGGGGATTTTCTACATCCTCCTCCAGTTTTTGCAAAAAAATAAATAAATATTGAATAAACAGTCTCAAGAAAATATAGGGAAACAGTTGTTTAAGAAGAAATGGTAAGGAGGTTCCAAAAAAGTCTCGCACCTCCCAAAACCAAGGGCAGTCAGTCCAACAAGTCTGAATGACTATTCAAGAGACATTGTGAACCCTTCCCACCCCGGCTGCCTTTTTTCCCCAGTAGATCTGAATCTCCATTTTTCTCTTTGGAAACAGTCTCAGGCAAATGGTTTCTGAAAGCCATTCGTCAAGGTTACAGATGTTAGTAGGAGGAAATTCTTTCTTTCCATTGGGGTCATTCTTCATCTTCCAGATCAAACTGTTTTGTTTGCACCAGTTCTTCATCACATGCAGTCCCAAGGAGCTATAGAACTGATTCCTCTTTCTCAGGAGGGGGAGGGTTTTTATTCAAGGATGTTCCCAGTGCCAAAAATGCTTGTAGACCAGTTCTGTTTTTTTCTTTTCTTTTCTAAACCTGTTTGTGATAGTAACCACAATAACATGACAACAATATATTGTTATATTATTGATAACAATGAATACCAGTAACAATCTATTACGTCTTCCTCCTCTTTCAAGTTTACTGGCAACTGTAGAATTAAAAAAGATGCTTATCATCACATTCCTATTCATCCAGACTTCAGACATTTCTTAAGGTTTTGTGTATCTGTATCACATTATCAGTTCTCTGACTTACTGTTTGGACTATCCACTGCACCGAGAGTGTTCAGAGAGTGTCTAGTTCCAGTTCTAGTTAATTGCAGGATATAGGGTGTCTACATTTTTCATATTTAAACAACTTGATTGTCTTTGCAGAATATTTTCTAAAATGTAAGGAATCTCTTTCCTGTGTGAGAGATCTCATATAGAAGCCAGGATTCCAAGAAAACATTATAAAGTCTTTTTGGCTCATTCAAGCTGAATTGTGTTCCTGGGATTTCAAATACACATCCCTGTTCAAAGAGCTTTTCTTCCACAGTAATAAGTAGATCTTTATCTGGATCTATTCCTAAGGTTTTTCACTCAAACTTTAGTCACTGCAAGGGAAATATTGAGTCTCATGGTATCTATAATTAACATGACACCCCTGGCAAGACTCCACAGGCAGAGTGTGTGTTATCTAAAATCTCTCTGATCCCAGCATCAGCACCATTTATTTTTTTCATATCCCAGTGCTTGGGCTTGTCAGAAGAGAGATATTTTGGTGGAGACAACAGATATCCTTAAATACATTTCTCAACTTCTTCCTCCCTGCAACAAAGCAGTTAGTCATCACAGACTTCAGGCTTTGCTTGGGGAGCAGTTTCAGGATGGATAAAGTAAGGGTGGTGTAGACAGATGCAAGCACATAAATATCAAGGAGATCCTTGCCTCTACAAGGTACTCGACTCTCTTAACCATCTTTGGTCCCTGGGACCTTTTCAAGTAGTTACAGACAATATCACAGTCATATGGTGCATCAAGCAAGGGGGAACCAGGGTCCTACCCTCTTTGCAGGCTGGACATTTTGGCTTGAGATATAGCTTCACAACACAATCTCACTCTACAGGCATCCTACATTCCATCAGAGCAAAACCGTGTGGCAGACAAGCTGAGCAGGACCAACAGAGACTCTCATGAAAGGAAATTAGATCAGGAGTTCTTCCAAAATTTCATCAGTCTGTGGGCAGTTTAGATAGACCTCCTTGCCTCATCTCTGAACAATCGACCAGGAAGGCTGTGTTCCATTGGTTTTCTTGGATGCCTCTTATGCAAAACCCCTTTCAAGAACATTTTGGCATGACACTGCATTGAAAGAGGAGGATCATTTTGTTTCTTAAGCAAAAAAAAAAAAAAAATACAGCAACATCAGTCATTTTCAGTGTGCCTGTTCGCTTCAGCTGATTTGGTTCATCATAAAACTTTAAACTAACTCGAACCAACACAGTGCTGATGGCTTATTGAGAGGGTCATGTGACATCCATTAGGAGTAAAAGTGATGATTTCAAGCCAGTGGGAGACATTTTACTATCAGATGGTGGGTCTTGCCAAGGTAAGGGCTTAAAGACATTTGCGTAATGGCATATTTCTGTTCAATGCAAACTATGTAGTATTTTAATTGATATAAAGTATATAAATGAAACCTTAGTTGTAAATAGAATTATTTTTTTTTCTTTAATTGAATGTTGTTTCTTTTAAGCTATACTTGTCTCTTTAAAAACAGAAAAACATCTGCCTGTATTGGGAAGAACATGTTTTTTGTTTAAATAAGCTAGTGAATGAAATAGAGCAAAAAAGGCCAACCAGAGGCAATGTCTGTCTTTTATAAAAGGGTATTACCGTCCAGGTGACTGCATCTGGGAAAGGGAAACAGCTGCAATTTAGAAACTGGAAAGTGTTCCTAATAGACCAATCCAAACAGACATAACTGACAGAAACTGTATTACACCAGTATTAACTGAATTAAATGTGCATGTTGTGTTAAGTTAGAAGGTTCTTTTTTTTTTTTTTTTTTTTTCGCTTGGAAAAACTGTCTTTAGATGCCTTTAGACATACAACTGGTGGTCACAGATAGTTTTCTTAATGTTCCACTAACTAGGTGTGTGTATGATATAGTCTGTACACACACACACACACACACACACACACATACACACACACACACACACACACACACATATATATATATATATATATATATATATATATACACATATATTAAGATGAACATGCATATTTATTTATATATATATATATATATATATATATATATATATATATATATATATATATATTTGTGATATGTGCATTGCCTATCTACTTATTTGCTGTGCAAATCTGTCTATCGGCTAGCCTACATACCAATTTAATAAATCATAATTGAAAATCTGAATGAATGAATGGCATGATGAAACCACTGCAATTCTGAGTTGTCTTAAACATGTACATCCATATCACAGTTGCTTTACCTTTGCAGCTGATATCACTTTTAAGGAATGTGGAATGTCAGGAATCTGGGCTCTACAAGCAGTGATGCAACAGAGGAATGCATATTGCTGGAATGGCAGAAATATGGATGAATTATAAGGTGGATTTGCATAGTTATTACTTCTTCGGGAGTGAAAAAAAGAATACAGATTGCTTGTCCAACTTGTCCAGACTTTTTATACAAGAAGTCATAAATAGTACTGCTTGAATTTCTAAGGCCTGATCAAAACAAAAATGCACACATTTAACATTTTCATTAGGCAATTATCAAGCTAATAGCTACTTTGGAATGAACATACTCAAGAATGACATTCTGGCTTGATGAATTCCACTGCATTTCTTTCCTGTGTTACATGGCAGCACACTGACTTTTTCAGTATATGGACTTCAGGCCTTAATCTAAACACGGTAAAAGGTGTGCTGCCTTGCCTGTTGAAATTTTTATTTTGCATGTATGTATGAATATAATTTATTTACTTAATTTAATGTATTTTACATATAACGTAACAACACAATGATTGCTTATCCTGGGTATGGGCTGCATTCCTCAACTCTGAACAGACGTCACATGCCAAATCATAATGGACACTAAAAATAATACCATTAAGCAACCAGGAAGTTTCTGATGACAGAGTAAAACTATTGCATTATGTTATCAATATAGTATTATATTCGAGATTCGAACTGGAGAACCTCTTGCTGTGAGGTGGCAACGCTAACCGCTGCACCACCGTGGCCACCCGAGAAAAAAAATTAATGCAAAACCATGCATGTTTATTCACATTATGGAATCTGTAAAATAATACTAACAAATAACATTAAAGCCAGATCAAGTGCTCTCTTCAGCATGCTTTTAAAAATTACAAAAAACACAAACATCAGCTTCTTTTGAAACATACTGCCCAATTGGAATTGTCCTTCCGAAACATACTGTCAAAGTGGTATTGCACTCTTTGGGAGGGCACAACACCCTTTCACTGAAAAGAAATCAAAAATATAAAGAAGATAGAGTGCATCAAGTCACTGCTGTCTCAGCTATGTACTGACATACCTACAAACCATATCTGGAGATTTGAAAGTGCTGAGAAGACCAGCATCAAATGCTTTATTCTAGAGAATTAATGGGATTTGCTTGAGTCTTTGTCATGAGGAGTTTACCAGATTTGTTTGTTAACTCTACCAGAAAGGACAGAATTCTTAATGTTGTACTAACCAAGAATAAATGGATACCATGATGAAGACACATTTAGCCAACCATGATCAAGCTGATGAGTGGTTGAGTGATTTGTGAGATGGAAGTAAAACACAAAGACAGCAGTTGATGGTGTTGGATTTTTGGGAAGTGGATTCTAACAGCAGTAGGTTCAAAATTAGCTATGAATTTAAAGGAATAATAATTAAATTATGGAAATGGGCCAGTGTTGGCTGTATTGACCTATGGACAAGGCCTTCATTTAAAAAAATGTGGTTGTTCCCAAAAGAGACTGTTAGAAATATGCAGTCTAAATCTGGAACACCATCAACAACATGATGAAGATCCAAACCATCTATACAGGGCAATAGTAAATTCAGTGACATTACCACATTACTAAGCACTAATCCAGTTAAAGAGGAAAATTATCCCTCTCTTTCTCTTTCATGTTATGGACCCACAACATTGCCTTTATGAAAATGAAAAAGGAACCAATGTGTCCTGGTTTTAATATAAAGAGCTCTCTTTGATCTCTCTCTTTTGATAACTTTAACAAAAAATTAAATTTTCTTAGAGTTTGTAAATTATATGCTTGTATGAGTGACCAGTTGGCATAATGGTTAAGGTATTCACCTGCCATGCACAAGGCACAAGGTTCAATCCTTACCTCTGTCCAATGCTTGTTTGGAGTTTGAATGTTCTCCCTGTGTCTCCGTGGGGTCCCTCCCACATCTGAAAAACATGTTGAGTGTTTCCATCTCAAACTCACCAATGAATGGAGCTGTGGGCAGCAGCACAGACTCTACATGGTGCCGTATATGGAGAAGAGATGTACAGACCAACCACTTTGGGTATCTACTGTAGTGTGCAGTATCCTCAAGATAGGAGAACAGAGGTCACAGACTGTGCGCTGTGACAGGGCTAGCCATTCGATGGTATAAAATATGGCTCTAGGTGATTAGGTCATGTTGACTAATGTCACCAAAATGGGCATGGGTAGTTATTAGTGATAAGTGGGTTGAAAACCCTGCCTACTTTGACCTACATCAGGGACCCATGCTAAGGGTGGGATGGGTATATGTACCCTATTGGCCTGTGTGTGCCCGCCATAAAGTCCAGCAGCTCTGGGTTGATAAGCTACTGTGGGGCCAGTGTCTAGTTGCCCAGCCTTGGCTATCTGGGATACCTCTGTTGAGCAAAGACCTGGACGTAAAACCAACTAACCTTCCTGCAAACATGAACTGAGAATTGCTATGATTAATGTAGGTTCACTGACAGGGTGCAGCTTGGAAGTGAATGGCCTGATGATACGGAGGAGGCTGGACATCCTAAGTATCCAAGAGACAAGATGGAAGGGCAGTGCAGCAAAGCCACTTGATTGTGATCCAGACTCTACTACTCAGGAAGGGGGACAGGCTAGAAATGGTGTAGGAATTGTGGTGAGAGAGGGGCTTCAGAAGGCAGTGAGGGATATCATCAGAATTAATGACAGTCTCATGGCAATCAGACTCCATTGTAATGATAGGGTAGCATTCATAATCTCAGCCTATGCCCCACAGCAGGGTTGTGATAGTGAGTAGAGTAGTGCATTCAGACAGCAGGTGCAGGACCTACTAGATAAAGCAGGACAACATGAATTGGTGTTTATAGTAGGTGACTTGAATGCACATATCAGGACAGACAGAACAGGATATGAGGAGTGCTTGGGTCCACATGGATGGGGGCAACAGGAATAAAGGAAGAGAAGCCATTCTAGACTTCTGTCTGGTAAATGACTTAATTAGCCAACACATGGTTCAGAAAGAAAGACCGTCACAAGATCACATACAAGAGTAGACAACAGGCAACTCGGGTAGACTACCTTCAAGTAAGGAAAAGACACTGGGGTAGAATCCATGATTGCAAAGTCATCCCCAGTGAAACATTCGGCCCACAGCATAAACCACTAGTTGCCACAATCAGCTGCAAGCAGTGGTCAGAAAAGGCTCTAAAATCAACAGAGACCAGGCTGAAGACCTGGAAGTTTACTGGAGAGAACAAAAAACAGTTCAAAGAATTACTCAAGGGTCTAATACCCGAGGAAGAGGAGGAAATAAGTGGAGCTGAACAAGAATGGCAGCGCCTAAGAACAGCATGTATTAGAACTACAGAAAAGCTATGTGGCCAAGCAAGGTATGGAAGCAAAGTACATAAGGAAAGCTGGAGGTAGAATGCAGAAGTCCAGGAAGTTATCAAAAGAAAGAGAGAGTGCGAGGAGAAGTGGGAGATAGAAAAGACTGACCAAGCTAGGAAGAGCTACTGGTTGGCTAAGAAAGAAGTTGCAATAGCAAAGAACAGGACATTGGAGGCACTCTACCAACTTCTGGAAAGTGACTCTCTAGGTGCCACAAAGAAACTATATCAGGTTGCAAGGCAAAGAAACAAAGATAACAAAGATAGTCAGACACTCTTCATAAGGGATGCCAGCAACAACCTGCTCCCAGTCCACAGGACATCAAAGGCAGATGGAATGGAAGGAGTATTTCCAGCAGCTTCTGAATGAAGAAAAAACCCCATAGAAGTTGTACTGCCTCAGAAACAGCCTATGATGAGAGACCCCCCCTAGAAGAAGTTAAAACACCCTAAGGAAAATGAAGTCAGGGAAAGCAGCAGGCTCAGATTAGGTTACAGCAGATATGATAAAGATGCTGGGTGAGATAGGGGAGAAATGGCTCCTGAGGGTACTCATAGCAATGTGGAGAGAAAGGCGTAAATGACTAGATGACTGGGGAATAAGCATACTCATGCCAGTGTACAAGAACAAAGGGGACATCCACAAATGTGGGTAGTAGAGAGGAATCAAGCTCCTATCACACTGCATGAAAGGTCTGGAGAGGGTGATTGATAAATGGATACACAGAATAGTAGAACGTAAGATGGGTGATGAGCAGTTCGGATTCAGATCAGGATGAAGCACAATTGACCCGATGTTTGCATTGAGAGAGATACTTGAGAAGAAGCTAGAGATGAGGAGGGTCCAAATGGGCATTCCTAGACTTGGAGAAAGCATATGACAAGGTCCCAAGAAAGCTGATCTGGGCAGTACTACAGTGGTTTGAAGTCCCAGAAATATTGGTAGAACTAGTGCAGGCTATGTACAAGGTCACAATGACTCAAGTACGAACAGTGTTTGGCCTCACAGAGGGATTCCCAATGGGAGTGGGTGTACACCAGAGTTCAGCTCTGACCCCACTACTGTTCATACTGGTAATGGACTACATTAGCAAACAGGTTGGAGGGGACAGATCAGCAAGGTTGCTGTATGCAGATGATGTGGCATTACAGGCAGACTCTGAGCAAGAACGTCAGCAAAGTATAGGAGAGTGGAATGCAAAACTGAAGGTACGTGGGATGAAATTAAGCACAGATAAGATGGGGGTAATGGCAGCAAACTGGGAAATCAGAAAAAGTTGAGAACAGAGATAGAAGGGAAGATGGTGGAACAGGTAAACAGTTTCAGGGTGTGGTGTTTAAGGAAAAGGGAAGTCTGAATGAAGAGGTCAGTTCTAGAATCAGTGGGGCTGCAGCTAACTGGCATAGAGTGTCAGGTGTAGTATATGACAGAAGAATGCCAAAGAAGCTGAAAAGTAAGGTGTATAAGACAATGGTGCAGCCAATACTACTGTATAGCACAGAAACCTCAGCAGTAAAGGCAAAACAGTTGAAGAAGCTAGATGTGATAGAAATAAAATGCCTGATAAGGGTGGTAGGATGCACACTGTGGGACAGATGAAGAAATGAGGACTTAAGAGCAGAAACCAAAGTAGCTCCAATTGCAGAAAAAAATCAGAGAGAACAGACTATGGTGGTTTGGATACATGTGCAGAAAAGCAGAAGACAATCTGATAAGGAAGATTTGGAACAAACAGGAAGAAGGTAAGTGGAAGTTAGGACATCCAGCAAAGAGGTTGATGGATTGTGTGAAATATTATCTGCGACAGTCGGGTATGAGTGTTGAAGAAGGCAAGTGTGTGGCACTGAATCAAGAAAGTTGGTGACAGTTAACCTGTAGAAAAAATGGGTAAAAAGGGGGGCTGATGATGATGATTATAAATCATATGCTTGCTTTTTTAATACACCCATTAAGATTTAGGAGATGAAACTGTTACCTGAAAAGGTTGTTGTTTGGAATGGTTTCTCAGGATTCTTAAGTAAATTGCTAAGTTTTAACTCATTTTATTTTAATTTTAACTAATTGCTAAAGAAGGAAGATGAGGGAGCCTATATGGAGGAGGTGAGCCAACTCATTCATTGGTGCACTGACAACAGCTTAGCACTAAATGTTGGGAAAACCAAGGAAATCATCATCGATTTTAGGAAGGTAAATAAGCTACTCACCCCTATCATCATCAATGGTGCCACAGTGGCGAGAGTTAATAGCACCAAATTCCTAGGGATACATATCTCTCAAGACCTCAGTTGGGCCACACACACTTCCTACCTTATAAAGAGAGCCCAAATGTCTCAACTTACTTAGGAGACTTCGTAGAGCTAACCTCCCCCACAGGTCCTACTTACCTTCTACAGAACCACAATTGAGAGCGTATTGACAAACAACATCATTGTCTGGTATGGAAATTGCTCTCAAGCCGATAGGAAGGCACTGGATAGGATCATTAAACAAGCCACAAAAATCATTGGCTCCAACCTTCAGTCCCTTCAGGACATATATTCAAACAGATGCTGTGGCAGAGTCTGAAAACTACTGAGGGATATACATCATCCGGCCTATGGACTGTTCAAACTCCTGCCAACAAGGAAGCGCTACAGAAGCATTAGATGCAGGACATCCAGATTCCGTAACAGCTTCTTCCCACGTGCTATCAGACTGCTCAACAACAAACCCATAGCCTAACCTGCTAAATGGGTAAACAAACATTACTTATGTGCAATATGTCATTGTTATCTACATAGCTCACTTTACACTTCATACTTGTGTTTATTTTTAGTATCTTATTTTTGATTTCTATTTCAGTATTTTTTAATTATTAATCTTCCTTCTGTAAACTATAATTCTTAGGTATGAGCCCGAGTATCGAAATTTCATGCAGTGACACTTTTTCCTCTGTGTTGATCTGTATAACAATAAAGTTTACTTTGACTTTGAGCTTGTATATAAAAGGCAGAGCTAGACATGTTGTTTGAAGTGAGAATGAAATACACATAGTGAAGATGGATTCACTAGGCTTTTTTGTATTTGTACCATGTAAATTTTGTGTGTGCATTATTGCCTGTCATCTTTTTCTAAATGCCTTACAATGTCATAGACAAGCCAATTACCTCACTGTAAGCAATTTATTTGGCTACCACATATTTTTTCTGCCTTTTGCTCAGTTCATAAAGTTCATGTTTTCTGCTTTCATGTGGTGATACATTTTCCACTGTCTTTTCTATGTTCTTAAGTGGTCAGTGATAAAAATGTGTTCCTCCTGCACACACAGGAAAGAAAATAAGACAGCATTAGACTTCTGTCAAAGCAGTGTGTATATATATATATATATATATATATATATATATATATATATGTAAAACAATCTTGGTTTTCATCAAATATTTAACTGTAATGCTAGTATTTGTACCAGGGGCGGCTCGTGCTATTGGACTGCAGACCTCCCAGCTGTAAAATAAATAAATAAAATTAAAACATTAAAGGAAAGAAAATAACATAAAATAACTAAAAAAGAAAATAAATTAAAAACACGAACTCCCGGAATATCGCACATGCGCACACGCATTTCCCGATATCCAGACTGCTGGTGAACCAGTCTGGAGCATGCGCACAGAATCCAGACTGTCTCGCCAGCAGTCTGGATTCAGAAGACAGCAAGTACCTCCAAATATTCCAGAAGTCTATGCAGTTGTAACTGAATAGACTGGTAGGGGATCGGACTGCAATGTCTGCAGGCTAGTACTCTCACGGTGCGAAGGAATACACTGGTGCTCTGCTCTAGCGGGATTTACTGCTGCAGGAACCATTGGATAAGGATAATGTATTCCATGCTGCAGGGACTGATGGACTGTTGGACTTTTGCGAGATTTACTGCTGCAGGGATTGTTATTCTGGCTTGGACTTTGATTCAGGACTGCAGGATTATGTATCTGGCTGGCGTTGTTGCTTCATTGACTTTGATTCTGGTACAAAGGTGGTTGTGTGTGTGTGTGTGTGTGTGTATATATACGTACGTGCATGCCTGTGATTCTGTGTGTGCTTTTTTTGAAATACGAAAATAAGAAACAACACATGACTGCATATACTGGGACTTATTGCTGTATGGTGAAACTTCCTAGTAAACTACTTCTGAAGGGTTTTTTTCCCTCAGAAGAAATAAACCTGTTTTTAAAGGCATGCCTGATGCTAGTGATGGCCATCTGTATGCAACTAATGAAAGGTAGTCGATCAATACAAATGCATAGATATAAGTTTCAGGTATGGCTTATGACCCTTGCATTGCTGCTTGTATTGCAAATCACCTATTGGTTTGTAATGGTGTGTGCCTATTCCATCTGCCTTTTAGTGGTTAGCTAATACCTTACTCAGTGGCTTCTAAAATTTTTGTCACTTCTTCATTATTACCACATAAAACTCGCAAGCTGACTAATAACGTTTTCTGTACTAAGAATACCACCAAAATACAATTTGTAAGGCAACCAGTAGTTTTATTTTTGAATTAAGATGTGCTCCAACAGACCAGTAATGATATTGTTGTGTCATCAGTCAGCACCGTGACTTTCATTGTTAAGGAAGAGATGGAGTCATGCTGTACTTCCTATACCAAAGCATGCATGTGTGTGTGTGTGTGTGTGTGTGTGTGTGTGTGTGTGTGTGTGTGTGTGTGTGTGTGTGTGTGTCCCAGTTGCAGTGGCTAGATAGAGCATGTAACCTGGTGGTGGTTAGAGGTCAGGCTTGAACCCTGTACCTTGAGTGCAGGTAACAAGAGCCTGAAATCCCTACCCACCACCATTTATGAAATTTTGCAGATTTTTGCCTCATATTTTGTTCTGTTTTTCATAACATCTATGTTTTTTTTAATTCTTAAATTTGGAGATATTTGATGGTGCAGTTTTGCTTTGCAGCTACAGGTTCTCAGGTTTGATTCTTGGCTGGGGTGCCTTCTGTGTAGACTCTGCATGTCCTCCCTGTGTTTATATGGGTTTGCTCTCATGTTACAAAGACATGTGTCTGCACTATTTCTTCCTGGGCCTCTGCTGAAAATTGTTTTTTGTTCCATCAGTCTTTCCTGGTTAACAAATGTTCAATAAATAAAATTGACAGGTATTTGAATTTCAGACTTCATATTCTTCAGAAAGTATATATTAAGACAAAACCTTTTATTCTAGCAATTTTCTAAGTTTATAAGATGAATATTTGAAATCTGTCCCTATTGTTGGGACTGTATTCCCCCATTATTGGCTTTGTCCAGGTTTTTTGTGCTAATGTTGACAGCTATGGAAAGAACTGAATTCACTGAATATGTTTGAGGGCTGTATTCCCCCATTACTGGGTTTGTCCAGGTATTTTGTGCTAAGAGGTTGACAGCTATGGTGAGAACCAAATTCACTAAATGATAGCCATTTAAGTTTCAGTCTTCCCCTCTTTCACAAAGCAGCTGATTTGGCATTGTGTTATGTTGGTCTGACTGCTTTGCAGAGGGACCTGGGTTCAAGACTGGGCAGTAAAATTATGGTAGTAACACAGCATTTTATTCTAGCAACTTTCCAAGATTATACAAGCAAAGTTTAATGCGTCTCTGTTTTTTGGGCTTTTGTCCCCTCAATAAATTTTGGCTTTTTCCTAGATATCTTGTGCTGCGAAGTTGAGATACAGTTGAGTATTGAGTAGATTTTACAAGCAGCTGAGAGCTGCAGGGAAAGAGAAGTTTAGAGCTGCTTATGCTGAGTCTGCCTGCATTGTTAGGAGCACAACAGGTTGTGTCCTTGCTTTTGATGCAGAAGGCTGTGGGTTCTAATCCAACAAGGGTGGATGCTGCCGTAATGAGAATGTCTTATTTGGCAAAGATACTAACTATAAACCTGTTATCAGTTTGCCATCCATTTCCTATTGCAATATTACTAGCTTATCATTTATTTAATGTAATATAGGCAATTTACTCCTCAGGGGCAACTGACACTATTTGTAGATGAAACAATGAAATATAAAGTTGTTTGCTAGCAGCAACCTCTTCATTAGTTACAGATCTCTTTAATGATGAATTATTTAGATGACTTACTTCTGCAGAGATTGTGCATATTTACTGATATTGGCAGATTTTATAAGTTTGAGTTGACTTTTTTATGATGGAAATGTTCTCAATTGGGCAGTTTTGTCACTATTGGTGCATGCATTTTATTTCATTGTTTACTGGAAAAATGTTCAAAACAAATTTAAAACCCCCTCTAACAACTGTACTGTATTATACAAGGAATATAATTTAATACAATCGGGAACGTGCATCACACAACACATGTATGTTTTGTGTGCAAGGGGCCTACCATTTGAAAACAGCTCAAAGTTAATCTTTATACTACCCAAATGTATTTTTTTAAATGTGGATTTCACTGCTGTTTCAATGAATGTGAGTTTCAAAGGCAGAGTTTTAATGCTAAGACTATTTTCATTGTGAGACTGCATTGCTTTGTTTAGCAGATGTTTGTGTTTGTGCTGTAAAATATAAAATAAAACTTTCAAGTGAAATCTAAATCATCGTAGAAGTAAAGCAGTATGCACATTGCAGTGTTTATGATAAATGGGGTGAAATAGCCAAGTAATGGGACATTGGAATGGCTGCAGGGGGTGGCTTCATTCGACAATGATTTTGTGAGGTGGGATGATGGCAAACTCAGACAGCCCTGGCTCAGTTGAACTATACCTCTCAACTGACCCGATTTTCACAGAATGAATAGATTTTTGCTTCTTCTTTTTGGTTTGTTCCTCATAAAATTTGTGGTTTTCTGGAAAATCATTTAGGAATTAAGTCACTAAATAATAACAGACATTGAGTTTCAGACTTCATAACCTTCAGAAAAATGCATGCTAAAGCAAGACCTGTTCTACCAACTAAGTTTATACAAGAGCAATTTTTAGTACTGTTTGTATGTTCCTCCAATATATTTGGCCTTGTCCAGATTTCCTGCAATAACAGGTTGAGAGGTACATGCAGATTGCTTTATAGAATTGGGCATATCCAAACCACTCAACTGTCCCTGATTTTGGCTCAGAATGTTGCTCTCCCTCTAATCCCTCTGCAAAATGTCAATTTTGGAAGAAAACATGTAGGGTTTACAATTAATAAATAACTGTAATAATCAGAGTTGTAGATTCCTTTTATTTCAGAAATGAATGGAGATTTGTTTATTTTGTCAGCTGCTCAAGCTAACAGTGCTCATATTAAAAAAGTGTCCCTTCTTTGACAGGTTCCCAGCTGTATTGTGTGGCTATTTTATATTTTTGCATCACATTTTTGGTCTATTTTTCATAAAAGTGTGGTTTTCTGGCAAATTAGTGGCAAATCATTAAAGATTGAAGTAACAAAATAATGACGGGCATTTCCGTTTCATATTTCATACCCTTCAGAAAATTCATACTAATGCAAGACCTACTATTCCATTAAAAAGTTTATAAGGACAATATTTAAATATTCTCCTTAATTTTGCACCTGACTTTGTCCAGATTTCTTGCTCTGAGGTTGAGAGGTATGACAAATGTGTCAGGGCCATCTCAGTCAGCCAGAGACATTTCAAGTTATGACATACTTGCTGCACCCCACTCCCCCATGTAGTGCCTCTGGATGTGTCCAAGCAAGGCAAGGAGCAGTTATGCAGTGTAAGTGTGCAGAGTACCCCCCCCCCCCCACATCCAAGGTAGACACAAGTACTACATTGGCTTTTCATCTGTCTTGCTTGATTTTGTAGAATGTTCTGGTTTTCTGTCATATTTTTATACTGTTGATTTATGCTTCTTATTATTCAGAAAGTGCCTGTTGCTCTATGTTTAAGTAGCAATGCTTTCATGACCATCAGGTAAGCTTGTCTGAGATTGTAAGATGCAAGTAAGCTTACTGGTAAAGAATTACCAACATTGAAAGCCTTTTTTTGTTGCCATGCAGAGAATACTTGCATAACTAGATAACGTATAAGCCTTGGGTATTGAAATGCATATGACAGTATTTGTAATAAAGGACAGGATTACAGTATTTTAAGAAGCACCCATTACCTTTGTTGGAGCTTTGCAGTCATCATTGCATGCTTTACCCATAAACTAAACTGAATGCCATTCTATCATGTGTGGTCCAGAACTTGTGCAGTAATCCTTTAAGCAATTTATCTTGAGCTTATTTCTTGTTTGCTGTTCATTTTTTACTTTGAGCATGTTTTCCCAATGAAACGAGTAGATAGTTGTCAGGCATCAGGTCTTTTTTGGATAAGAAACATTTTTACAATCTACACTTCATTTTGTCTTGATTGGACTCTCATAATGACGGTTTGGCACCCAGGGCAGAATATTTAATTAAAGTTCCAGTTTTTGTGGATTTAAGCATAGCTCCTCCCCGGTCTAGTTGGCCGCACCACTTCCCATTGGCACCACCCATTCAGCTGTCTTCTGCAGCCCCCCTTCGATTTGAAGTCATCAGTTGCCACTGATCTGTACACAAATTGTGTTTGCTGTGCAGACATTTCTCTCCCTCCTGGGTTCTTCCTAAGAGATGACAGGATCATACTGATGCGTGCATCATGTCAATCAAGACCTTCAGGCCCTATCATGGCCTGCTCTCTTTGGGGTTGTGACTTGGTAATTTCTCACCAGGTGGTACCGACTGCACAGGCTGATGCTACTGCAGGCAGGCCGGAGCAGACAACTAT